>NW_015163747.1:33104-38250 GCF_001447785.1 Gekko japonicus | reverse complement strand
CTCCTCCTCCTCCTCCTCCTCCTCCTCCTCTTCTTCTTCTTCTTCTTCTTCTTCTTCTTCTTCTTCTTCTTCTTCTTCTTCTTCTTCTTCTTCTTGGATCTGGCAGTAGGTGACGTGGAGAGTAGCTGCCAGTCTGAGTAGACGGTACTGACTTGGATAGACCAAAGGTCTGATCCAGTATAAGGCAGGTCCACGTGTTCATGTATTCAGGGCTATTTTGGGGCAGGAACGCACAGGAACGGAGTTCCGGCTGGCTCCCGAGTTGGCCACGCCCAGCAGGAACTCATTAGCATAATAGGCCACACCCAACAGCAGAAACTCATTAGGATTGGCTACGTTAGGGGTGTGTGGCCTAACATGCAAAGGAGTTTCTGCTACAAAAGAACCCCTGGGTTTTGACAACAAACAGGGTAAACAGAATAAGAAGCAAAAGGTGGGTGTGGCTGGATGACCACACTTCTGGTAACATGGGGGTGCGGCTTAATGTGCTAATGAGCTGTGTCATCAGGGGTTCTAATGAGTTCCTGCTGGGCTTTTTCTACAAAAAGAGCCCTGCATGTATTGAAACATGGGTCTCTGTGACCTGCTCAGGAGCCCACAGGTGTCCATGACAGAGACAGATATGGTACTCCTGCAGGCAGTTGCCTTTCTGATAAGAGCTCTCAAGGCGTACTGATTGATGAAATTTCTACAGCTGAAAGCTGGGAAAGATGAAACGGCAACGCTGCTGCATAAAGCACTTCAAAGCTGAGATCAAGAGGAATTTAAGATCTCAGTTCCCTGGCTTGATGGATGCTACATGAATAACTGAGAAAAGCATGTTTACATTATGCATGGAGAGGCTGCTCCGTGGAGGAACACACTCCAGCAAAGTGACAACAACTGTTATCGGCCCACCTCCCTGGCTGTGTCATTAGGTGTGTCGGTCTGCGGAGATGTCTTTATTGAATTCTTTGCTATACCTATACTTCATTTTAAATGCCATTTTTCATGCTACAATGTGTTGATGTTCGCCATATTGAGGACCCTATTTGGGTGGAAAGGCAGCAGAGGAGTATTTTAAATGAATCAAAAAAATCCATTAGGGGACTCCAAAGAGACCAAGGCTGCGGTCACATGCACCAGCTGAAGCGGAGGGGAAGCAAGGCTATTCCCTCCGGAGGAATTTGACACACAGTTGCGAGATCGCACCTCCCTTTGTAACTGCGGGTGCAGCCCGTCACTGTGTGATCAGACGCAACTGCGGGTGAGTGTACAGGATTAGCCCACCCAAGCCGGTCCAGGGATGGGCGAAAATCTTGTACTTTTTCAGTACATTAAACAACAAACCACGAGATGGTCTATGCCCTCTCTGGTTTCAGAACAATGTGCCACCAGAACCTCTTTTCACTAGTCCCTGACTTTCCTAAGGGAGAGATTCCAAACCCTTAGTTGGCACCTGGGACAGAACACATTAGCAACTCACTCCAGAGATGCACACTTAATCTGACAAAGGTAGCTTATATGGTGCGCAGAAGGCCACAAGATTTAGGCTTGGGACTCAGGTACAACATCAGAGACCATTTAGAAATAAGAATAGTTTTTATCCAGTACAGAGCATAACACAGGCTACCAGAGATTACCAAAATAACAAGCCTAAGGCGATTTGCCTTAACTACACAGTAAAAGATACATATTTACCAAGTTCAGGAACATCCAAACAGTCCAAGGGATTTTGAAGGAAAATTCCATCTTTGCTCAACCATTCACAAAGCAGTTCTTTGTCTCCCAAGAGACAGCATTTCCAGGTGCAATAAACAGACAATGACAAGAAGGGGGAGCTAAGAGCAGAGCTAAGAGCAAGAGCAAGAGAGTTCGTTCCCATTGGGATCGATCAATTATAGCCCAATTCCAGTCACAATCAGCCATGGCCATCAGCCAATTGTGAGTGGGCATGGGATGTGCCCAATTGTTGGTTGTCATGGCTGTGTGTGGGGATAGGCTAGAAGTTTGGAGACCACGCCTGCAGTCACATGTCCCCAAACTCTAGCTTCTCCATTGCCTACGTGACTTTTTGCATGTGGGCCAGAGCCAGGAGCCATCAGGTCTGGCTCTTCCACTTAGAGGTGTGAAAGAATGTGTGGTTATATGGCATGGCTATTGAAGCCGTTTGGCCTCACCATTTGGCTTGCAACAGGAAACTAAGACACAGCATGTTATCAAAAGACATCACAGGAGAAGGCATGTGAATATAGAAGCAGAAAGCAAAATTTCTATACAGTGGGTCTCCTTTTCTGGCTGTTTGTTTCCCTTGCGCATAAACGAGGAATCACACCTCTGCACTAAAGGCCCCTATGGAGTATGCGATGATGTGCATACTGTGAAGGGAGGGGAATGGCACCAAGCCACCATGGCCTGATCAGACCATCCCAACAACTTGAGAGCGTGCTTGAGCGATCAGACAGGGGAAAGTCCGTCCATGGCCCGTCAGAACCCATTAGAGCCGGACTTTTCCCTGTGTTCTTTAACTCCGCTTCTGCGGCAGAGCGGCACGGGTTGCTGACAACTGCGGGATGCTTCCCAGATGTTGCTGTCTGATCGCTCCCTTTAGATCCGTCAGGCATTCGCACCGATGTCAGATCTAAAGGCGCATGTGATCGCAGTCCAAAGTTAAGCAATTCCGTGACAGAAGACAAGGGGCTTGGGGAGTGGAGACACAAGGACCTCTGAAGCTTAGAGTTTGCGCAGGCCTGTTGGGAAATGGTGCTCCTGACAGAGGCCACCCAAGAAGAGGGAGTTTGTGGTGAAGGAGTGGTACAGACTATGCATTTCTGAGCAGATTTCTACTATCGACTGCACTGCAGCTTAAAAACATGTTTTTGGGAGGGGTGGCATGATCTCCATCATGCTGTGGGGAAGGCTAGCTACTGTCTCCACCACCACCACCACCTTGGGGTAAGATCCAGCCCCTCCTTCTCTCATGGGTTGCCCGAGGCCAACCTCACTGTAGCATGCCAAGGCACCAAGGCCAGTGTTGTGTTAGTGGTTAAGAGCAGCAGACTCTAATCTGGAGAGCCAGGTTCGATTCCCCACTCCTCCACATTAAACCTGCTGGGTGACCTTGGATCAGTCATAGTTCCCTCAGAACTCTCTCAGTTCCACCTACCTCACAAGGTGCCTGTTGTGGGGAGAGGAAGGCAAGGGAACTGCTTTGAGACTCATTCAGGTAGAGAAAAGCAAGGTATAAACTCCCCCCCAAAAAAAGGCCAGTGGGTAAGGACTTGTGCAGACTCTCTCCAATTTATTTTTGTAATGCACAGACTCAGGGTACTACAAGAAACAAATCTAGGTGCACTAAAATAATAAAAGGAGAGTTACTATAGCTAGATGCTAACAATCCATGGTATATCTGGTCTTTGTTAGTTGCAAGATGCCCTCCTCCCTCTGTAGCATCATTCCCCTCTGTCATCCTTCATGGCCAGTGCGCAGGAGAGACAGCTTCCCCTGAGGAACACTGTAATGATTTCAAGTTATGTATGGTCCCGGTCACACCGGCAGGAAAAGCCGCGCCGGAAGTGCGGCTTCTTAGAGCTGCACCAAAGGAAAGTGCGGCATCGGGATCAGACGCTTCCCCCGAGCTGCCGCGCATATTCTGTCCGGCGCGATCACATGGCCGGGGGAAGCGAGGCAAAGACGGGCAAGCCGAGGCTGCTGGAGGATTTGTGTGTATGCACAGTCCGGCAGTCCCTCGAATAACACAGGCTGCTGGCGCGTCCGCGATCCCACACCCGGCCTTGCTGCGGATCTTCCGGTAGGTACGACATTTTCCCTCGTACCTTTTTGATCCGCGTTTTCGGGTGGAAGGGATGAGTTGGGGGCGGGGGCGCGATGCTTGCCAGATGTTGGCATCTGATCACGCCCGTTTGATGCACCCTCAACCCATCCGCTTCACGGGGCAAATCCTCCCGTGTGACCGGGGCCTATGTATGTTTCTTTAAATGGTTGGTAAGTGTCAGAAGAACAATGGGGGGTGAAAGAGGGAGATGAGTGAGTGAGGTGACTGGTGGGTGACTGAGAGTGTGTGGGCAGAGCTAAGAGGGGTGTGTGTGTGTGTGTGTTTTGGTAGAGAGAGAATGCAGAGTGTTCAGTTTGAAGTTTGAAGTCAGCAGTAATAGCTGTCAGTTGGGGTCAATCTACAGAGAGTCTGAGAAGCAGTCTTCTCACTAGAATCACAGAGAAGTGCTGTGAAAGGCATTAAGATTCTAAAGGAAGAAGAACATATACTTGAGGGGGCATCTTAGGCAAAATCTAATATTGCCAGAGTATTTTAAGAGTGTGAGGGGGAAAAGGTGTCGGAGACCTGAGTAAAAGGGGGGAGAAGATTCTACTAAGCGACTCGACAAAACATCTTGTAACCAATACGGGTCCTTTACCGATAGTTTTCTCTTGTCTATTGTTAACCCGGAGTCTTGTCCTCAGAACCACATAATAGTCCAACGAAGGAACCTTAGAGCTTGGGCACAATACGGTGGGGAAGGTTAATTAAAGACTGGAATGGAATTCCTGGTGGCAGCACGACATACACTGAGTGAGAGAAAGAAAGAAACAACAAGGAATTTAAAACCACATCATACCTAACCACACAAAATAAGAGAGAGGTACCATGACAAATACCAAAACCCAGTTCCAGCCTCCGGTCAGCTAGCTGCCATGCTTTCTTTGTTTACCTTCATCCCTACCTTTGCACAGCCGCACGTGCTTGCTTTGCTTGGCTACCGTGGGTGACCGAGAAAAACCAATAAATAACAACTGTGCACTGACCCACCCACCCAAGAGCAATAGAAAAGAGACTTCAATACAATAAGTAATGCATGTAATCCATCATAGGACAGTACACAAATTCGTAATACCCCAAAGGAAAAGAACAAAGTCCAGAATAACAATCTCTCATAACAATCAAGTCTGGAATAGATGTCCACAATGAAGTCAGATGTCCACCACATTTCAACACTTTTCCTAGGTATAAATTAGTGTTTCGGACTTCAGGTCCTTCCTCAGGAGCTACAAGCCAATACTGTAAGTCTCTTAGCAGATTCTTAACAGGTAAATGGTCATTCAGGTTTTATATGGGCCAGGTCAACTATGTAAGTTGGACCAAACATGCCTC
>NW_015163747.1:26524-32423 GCF_001447785.1 Gekko japonicus | reverse complement strand
AACTCATAAGCATAACTCATTAGCATATGCCACACCCCCTGACATCAGGGCCCGGCGGTGGGCCTGCAAGGCCAGCAGAAGTGCGAGGAAGCCCCGCCAAGGCCCTCCCTGGCCCCAGGCAGGCAGGGGTGGGGAGAGGCGGGGAGGGAGCAACTTACCCTCCCTCTTCTCCTGCCTCCTCCTGGCTGAATGAGGGCTGGAAGCGGGGCGGCCAGAAACAGGGGGTGGGGCTTCATCGTGTGCCCCACCCCCCTGCACCTCACCCGGGGGAACTGCGTTCCCCCGCGTTCCCCCCCGAAATGACCTCTGGCCATGCAATGTAGACGGGGAATTTCTGTTCCAGTGTGGGTTTGGTGTAACAGCAGAGCAAATGCTAGATGCAGACTGGGCCTGAGGAACAGCTCCGTTTTTCAGACTCCACCTTGCAAGTGTGTCTCAGGGCCTTTGGCCAATCTGACCACCAGGCCTTGGGGCTCACCCCACCCCCACCCCCCCGACTGGGACTTCCCAATCAAGAGGTGTTAACACATCAGAAGGGCTAGCATGTTCCCCTCTCATTTGGGAAAAGATGCTCTCTATCGAGTGAAGAGCACCTTCCTACCTTCTTCCCAGCCACAGAGACAGAAGGGTCCCTTTCCATCACCATAACTGTCACAACATCTCTTGCATTCATCTGGGGGGGGGGGGGACTTCCAGATTTACATCCACTAGAAGCCTATGCAAAACATCTGCACTCACTACATACACAACCTCCCCAAAGCTGGGGGAGGGGACAAAAAAAGAGCTTGATAGATATTATAGCCACAGCGCCGCATTACTGCATGGAGTGTCCCAGTGATTCAGCTCCATAGGAACAAGAGTGGAAGGATTGGCAGGCTCAGAGTTTCTGGATTCCGTAGAGCTGCACTGGATGCAACTAAGTGGGGGCAGAGCAAGGAGAGGCCCTAAATTAAGAAAAGGGTACTGGATTCAGACAGCACTGGCTCTTCGGCTTGGAAATGGAGATGAGCACCGCCCCCTAGAGTTGGATTCGACTGGCTTTCAAGCAAGGGAATCCTGTACCTTTACCTTACTGGCATCTCTAGGTTCAGTCCAGCTCCAGGGCTTCCTGGCTTGGTCCCAGCAATGCTTCCCCTCTTGCTCCTCCAATAACATTCCTTTTGTCTTGCAGTTTGTGGCTCCAACCCATAACAAGAGGAAGGTTCTGGCCCTGTGGTCTCAACAGGGAACCAGGGTATAAAGAGTTCTTTACCCGTGTCTCAGTTTACAGAAGCAGGTCAATAGAAAAAGCCCTCGTTCCGTTGAAGATGTGGCCGCAATTAACACAACTAAACTCTAGCAGGGCAATCCTTATACTCTTCTAAGACCAGCTGGGCTTAGAAGATTATGACTCTGTTTAGAAATAAACCTCCCCAAAGCTGGGGGAGGGGACAAAAAAAGAGCTTGATAGATATTATAGCCACAGCGCCGCATTACTGCATGGAGTGTCCCAGTGATTCAGCTCCATAGGAACAAGAGTGGAAGGATTGGCAGGCTCAGAGTTTCTGGATTCCATAGAGCTGCACTGGATGCAACTAAGTGGGGGCAGAGCAAGGAGAGGCCCTAAATTAAGAAAAGGGTACTGGATTCAGACAGCACTGGCTCTTCGGCTTGGAAATGGAGATGAGCACCGCCCCCTAGAGTTGGATTCGACTGGCTTTCAAGCAAGGGAATCCTGTACCTTTACCTTACTGGCATCTCTAGGTTCAGTCCAGCTCCAGGGCTTCCTGGCTTGGTCCCAGCAATGCTTCCCCTCTTGCTCCTCCAATAACATTCCTTTTGTCTTGCAGTTTGTGGCTCCAACCCATAACAAGAGGAAGGTTCTGGCCCTGTGGTCTCAACAGGGAACCAGGGTATAAAGAGCTCTTTGCCCATGTCTCAGTTTACAGAAGCAGGTCAATAGAAAAAGCCCTCGTTCCGTTGAAAATGTGGCCGCAATTAACACAACGAAACTCTAGCAGGGCAATCCTTACACTCTTCCAAGACCAGCTGGGCTTAGAAGGTTATGACTCTGTTTAGAAATACCCTGTAGGAACTCTCCTCTCGCTCCACCCTGACACACCTTTCCAGAAGGTCAATTGAGAAACACGGGTGATTCGGCACATCCAGTAGTACATTTATTACTGTAAGCCATGAAAGTAACTCGTACAAATGATATAATGCAAATCTGCCCTATGGCTGTCTTGCACCCCCCAGTGCCAACAAAACCTATGCAAAGCCACCTCTGGCACCAACTGACTTCCCCGAACCTCGTTTTGTATTGTTGCAGACAATCCAAAGGAAAGCAGCCGCGTTCCGGTGTATATTAAAGTCCTAGATGTGAATGACAACGCCCCAGAATTTGCCATGTTCTACGAGACCTTTGTCTGTGAAAATGCAAAGGCTGAACAGGTACGTGGCCGGCCCTAAGTGAATGAATATATGTGCATCAATGCGACCCACTTCAGCATTGCACTCAGGCACTGACACATTGCAGTGCAAAGAGCAGCTGGCATTGGTAAGTCAACTGAAAGAGTGGCCACGCCATGTGGCTACAGCTGGCATTTGGTTATTAGCTGATCTGACACCACATTTGTCAGTAGTTCAGCATGGTTGCTTCTTGCACATTGGTTTCCCATTTCCTACTCCCCCTTCCTTTGTAAAAAGAATTCTGCATCTGCTCTATGTAGTCTTGATGCATCAGTTGTCGGTCTAGACATATGGCCCAGAGCAGCAAGTCACTCATTCAGATCTGCAAGATCTGGTTGCTAAATGAACCGACAGACCAGAGATTATTATTTTTTCCTTAATTCGACTGATTGTTCCTCTGAGACGTACAGTCTCCCGGTTGTTTGGGAGGGGGCAATGTAGCCCTTTGCGGATAATCTCATGAGCACCCCCAATGATCTATACCCATATGTACCTAGACATGTTTCGCCGGTCACACCACTAGCCACTTTGGTGTAGTGGTTAAGTGTGCGGACTCTAATCTGGGAGAACCGGGTTTGATTCCCCACTCCTCCACATGCAGCCACTGGTGTGACCTTGGGTCAGTCATTAGTTCTTTCAGAGCTGTTCTCTCATGGGCAGTTCTCGAGAGAGCCCCCTCAGCCCCACCCACCTCGCAGGGTGTCTGTTGTGGGGAGGAGAAGGGAAAGGAGACTGTAAATCGCCCTGAGCCTTAGGGGAGGGTGGGATAGAAATCAAATTATAAAATTAAAAAAATAAAAATAAAAACTGCTTTGAGACTCCTTCGGGTAGTGAAGGGCAGGGTATAAGTCCAATCTCTTCTTCTCTTCTTCTACGCATATATCCAAAGGGTTTACCATTTTCCATGCAGCTGATAGACTACGGGGGGGGGAGAGAACTGGGGATCCTATAGATTCTTCAGAGCAAAAGGTTTCTTTTCCCCCAGTCAACCTGTGGGTTGGGGGGAAATGCTACAAGGAAAGGGGTGGGGGCAGAACAATAGCAATCATGTCCCCCCAAAAAAATGTATCAGTCATTACGGTTTTCAAAAGTCACTTCCAGGGCTATTTTGGGGCAGGAACGCACAGGAACGGAGTTCCAGCTGGCTCCCAAGTTTGCCACGCCCAACAGGAACTCATTAGCATAATAGGCCACACCCAACAGCAGAAACTCATTAGGATTGGCTACATTAGGGGTGTGTGGCCTAACATGCAAAGGAGTTCCTGCTAAAAAAAAAACCTTGGGTTTTGACAATAAACAAAGTAACCAGAATAAGAAGCAAAAGGTGGGTGTGGCTGGATGAGCACACTTCTGGTTACATGGAGGTGTGGCCTAATATGCCAATGAGTTGTGCTGTCAGAGGTGTGGCCTAATGTGCTAATGAGTGTCTGCTGTTGGGTGTGGCCTATTATGCTAATGAGTTCCTGCTGGGCATTTTCTACAAAAAAAGCCCTGGTCACTTCTATCCTTCTCACAAAGTCTGGAGTGGCCAAGTATTAGGCAAGGGGAGGCAGCTCACCGCAGCCCACATTTTGCAGGATTGCCAGGTTCCCGCTGGCCTTCGGCAGTGGATGGGGAGGTAGGGTTCCCAGATCCAGGTTGGGAAATTCCCGGAGATTAGGGGATGGAGCCTGGGGAGGACAGGGACCTCAGTGGGGCACAGTGCCATAGCGTCCACCCTCCAAAGCATCCATTTTCTCCAGGGGAACTGATCTCCACAGTCTGGAGGTGAGCTGTAATGCCAGGGGATCCCCAGGTCCCACCTGGAGGCTGGCATCCCTGGTTGTGAGCTAATATTACAACGGCAGCAAGTTGTCCGTTATATACTGTACTTTTGTTTTTACCACCAAAGAGGTGTCGTTTGGGTTTGAGCACCAAACGGCTTGGGCCATTTCAGACCTCAGCCCAGCTTAGGTGTTGCTGTGTGAAAGGGAGACAGTCAGGGCCGGCTCGCAAACTAGGCGAACTAGGCGTTCGCCTAGAGCGCCCCGGCCCTTAGGGGCGCCAAACTGCACCGACCCCCCGCCAAAAGCGCCCCTGCTGGCTCTGACGGGGGGCGAACAGAGGGGCACGGGGGTGCCAGAAGGGATCCTCGCCTAGGGTGCAAAATATGCTGGGGCCGGCCCTGGAGACAGTCCCTTATTCAAAGGGCCCAGCCACAACTCCACAAGTCTGATGCACAAATCACACGCATATATAATTTCTTTTTTTAGTATTTAAAGTTTTTTTTATTTTTAAAACAGTAAAAAGAACAAAATAGAGTGGTACCAAATATCAACAGTAGACTCAGATAAGGTAATAATGTGTAGAAACTTTGTCCAGACATGTTTACATGCAGTGAATAACTTCATAGGATTTTTGAGGGACCTTGAACTTAGCGGAGTCAGCGTTAAATATACATTCTAGAAAAGGAAACCATTTCAAGAGAAGGTTTGATTCCCTGTTAGACATATTAGCACTAGCAACAACATCAGATATTTTATCCATCGCGTGATATTCCCATTGCTTTATATGCCAAGATGATAATAACAATTTATTTGGAGGCTTCCAACTACCAGCGATGACTACTTTTGCAGCTGTCAATAAAACCGAGATAAGTTCTTGTCTAAGTTTGAGAACATGTGCATCATTCCAATAATCTAAGAGAATAAGTTCGGGTTGCATAGGAAGCCATTTCTGTGTGGCAGTCAACGAGTGCAGTGTGTGTAACGCTGACACTGTTGCAAAGTCTGCACAAGCATGGAGCCTCATGCAACAGGGTGTACTTCCCTTTGGCCATCCTACTTTCGGGGGGGGAGGAGCTACCCTCAGCATTCTAGAGAAACATGAGTAGTTTTCACTCCCTCCTCCACACCTTCTTTCAGTCAAGGCCCAGGAGCATGGACAAGGCATATCTTCCACAAGGAGGTGTGTGGTCTGCCCTGGAATGGAACAATCCATCTCCTGTTTTGGATGAGGCTTGGGAGAACGGGAAGCCCCGGTCATTTGCTCTCTTACTTTTCCATCACTTCTGTGGAATAGACCCACTATGGAGACCACTTCTTCCAGCTCTTCGAGAAGAGCAGTCTTTGTTTTACCAGTTGCCGTTCGTTCTGCTTGCTTTGCACACTGCTATTAATTATTGCTCCGATAACATTTATTCACAATGCTCTGGTGGAAACGAGGCACTGGTGTCTGAATTCAGCAGTTGGCATAATTAACGACGGTGTTTTCAGCTTATACAGACCCTAAGTGCAATCGACAAGGATGACTCTTTCGGCGGGCACAAATTTTCGTTCTCTCTGGCTCCCGAAGTGGCCGGTAGCTCCAACTTCACCATTCAAGACAATAGAGGTAAACTTGTTTACCCACCATATTCTGATTCCTTCTTCTTTGGGTCAGGCATTCGGGGGGGGGGGGCAAACTATTCTTT
>NW_015163747.1:20680-26501 GCF_001447785.1 Gekko japonicus | reverse complement strand
GATAAACCAGCAGGAATCTTCACCAGGAAGATCAGGTACAGCAGACACGAAATGAGCATGTACCTCCTGCCTGTGGTGATATCAGACAACGACTTCCCGATTCAGAGCAGTACGGAGACAGTGACCATTCGAGTGTGTGCCTGCGACCACCGAGGCAAGATGCTCTCTTGTAATGCTGAGGCGCTGATCCACCCCACCGGCCTCAGCACAGGCGCCCTGATCGCCATTCTTCTCTGCATCATTATTTTGCTAGGTAAAGGCGACTGGCCGGAGGGGAGCAGTTCTTGGAGAGGGGGGACAGGGTATATATTGATAGGCGTGTATTGTAACGTGAATGTCTATTTATATACTTTATTTATAGTCCGCCTTTCTCACTGGGACTCAAGGTGAATTACACAGAGGTCCGTTCCGCACTTGGATCTCATCCCTGATTTTGTCAGAGTTCAACTTGCGACATAATAACCTTGCGTTTATCCCTGGTTATAACAGCATCTGTTTATTTGGAGAGCCAGTTAGGTGTAGTGGTTAAGTGTGCAGACTCTAATCTGGGAGAACCGAGTTCGATTCCCCACTCCTCCACTTGCACCTGCTGGATGACCTTGGGTCAGTCACAAGCTCTGGCACAGCTGTCCTTGAAAAAGAGCAGTTTGTGTCAGAGTTCTCTCAGCCCCACCCACCTCACAGGGTGTCTGTTGTGGGGAGGGGAAGGGAAAGGAGTTTGTAAGCCGTTCTGAGACTCCCTTGGATAGTGAAGGGTGGGGTATAAATCCAATCTTCTTCTTCTATCCCGTTACAAGTGTGGGGTGAAACTGGAGTGACCTCAATGTAATGTGGAAACCAAAAATACCCTGAGATAATCACAGCGGTGAACTCACATGTAGTTTAGAATGTAAGTTTGGAGATAGGGCTGAACCAGGATTTAAGGCCTAGTGCGCAATCACCCCGAGTGAGTCAATACAGTCAACAGGACAGGACATTGAACGAACCATGAAATAGGATTAGGGTTGTAGCACCAGCCAGAAGTCTAAAAACAGAACTGGAGCAAAGCATCAGTCTTGACAAAATACTTTAAATGGTGCCAAATTCCATAGTAGGTTCCTAGTTTTGAGAAGCGGTACACAGTAGTATAGACCGCAGTCCCTAATAATTTTTCTAAGTCGCTTTGTGAATCATTTAGTACCGTGCAAGTCTGTTGCCTGTGCAGAAAAGTTCTCTTGGATAATGCAGTTTTGCATAGTTTTTTTGGAAAGCCAGTGGGAGCAGTGTTCCCTCTAAGCTGAGTGATTTTAGTCCTAGCTCAGGAAGGAGGGCTCCAGGGCAAACTGATTTATGCAGCAGCCCAATCGCTCGCTCACAACTTTAATGCCCGTAGCTCACAAAGTAGAATTTTTGCTCATGAGACTCCACAGCTTGGAGCGTTGAGTGGGAGCCTTGCTGGCCCCCAGAGGCAGGCCACTCCACAAAGTGGGGGCCACAGCAGAGAAGGCCCGTGTACGGGCAGTCGTTGATTTTGCCCATTTGCAGGCCGGCACCTGCAGGCGGCCCTGCTCAGATGAACGAAGCTGCCATGTCAAAGCACAGAGGGAGAGGCAGTCTCATGAAAGTGAATGTCCAAGGCCATGAAGGGCTTTGTATGTGAGAGCCAATACCTTAAATTGAACCCAGTAACTAGTGGACAGTTAAGTGTGTAATCATCCAGTATCTCACAAGAAGTTTCCTTTAGGTTCTGCTTCGTTTTTGCAGTTCTTCCATGGATCCTTCCCCCTCTCGAATGCCCACAAAAAAGCAGGCATAATTCAATGGAGGGTGACCGATCCTCTCACCGAATCCACAGGTATTGGACGTGCCTCAACTGTACCCCTCGGCCTCAGTCGTAGATGTGCCTGTCACCAACAGAATCCGTTAGAAACAGCAGCCTCCCTTGACAGAGATGCCACGGCCCTAAGCACAAGAGTAATGGGAAGGTCCCAGGTTCAGTCCCCACTAGGATCAGGTAGTAGGCGATGTGAAAGATCTCCCCCCTGAGACCCTAAAAAGCAGCTGACTGTGATAAACCAATAGTCTGGCGCTATGAAACGCAGCTGCCTGTGTTCATAAACACTAAACCCGAACAAGTGTGCACATACACCCATTTACGAACAACACAGCTCACAGAGTGGCTCATTATAACTGCATTCTACAATCATACGCTGGCTCTACCTTACGCAGGTCCACATAACCCAGAGAGTGCCCCAGCCAGGAGGTTGCGATCCTGCCTGCTCTTTGGCCCCAGAAACACAGGTACAGCTTCCCCACTGACCCCTAGCCCCAGTCACCTCCAGGTTGTGGCGGATCCATCAGTACCCAGTGGGTGCGTTCAGACAGGGCATTTGTGCCGGTATAGATGCCGGTTGGAATCATTGTACTTACAGGAGATCACACGGCGAACATCTGCCTTTCGTCCCTAACCGTTGCAAACAGCTTTAAACCATTGTATTCTGCTACTAGCTCCCCAAGTGGTGGTATCCTGAGTGCACCAGTTCCAACCACATTATCCCCGTCTGATCGCTCTCCACTGGTGTCTATCCACTTCTGTTCGGAAGCCCGAGGCTTCTGCTTTTCGGCTGTCATTTTTTTTTAAGTCTCCTCGATGTGCGCTTGGGTGATGCTTCGCCCCGGCGTTTGTAAAACAAACAAAAAGAAGGGCCTAGTGTAAGGCTTTAGATGAGTCCGGGACCTCACGGAGGCCAGTTTCAGAGTAAAAATTTAAAGGGACATCTTCGTTTCAAGGCATGCTTTCCGGGTTGGGTTGTTCTGCGCCTGCGCAAAGATCTTCATTATAAGGAAGCCTGCCTATGCGCATGTGCAAACTGTGTAAAAAATTTTAAAAACCACCGATGCGCTCTGCTGAGCGCCTGAAGTGTGGACGGGCATATCGCGATGTGCTGCGCAGTCAGGAGGTAAGTGTGATCACGTTTCTTCTGGATCAAACTGCTCCGGTTCCAACCGGAGCAGTTTATGCCGGCTGAAATGCCCCGGCTGAACGCACCCAGTGAGATCTAGGCTGGATCTGTAAGTGTTCCATTGGGCCATGGGTCCCCAACCATGGTGCCCATTGACATCTTTCCTGTCTTCAGAACGTGAGAGGGGCCAAGTGGGGTTTTTGCTCATCAAGGCTTCTGATTTGCCCGTGCAGAGCTGACCTGCAGCTATTTCAAAAATGTTGCTTTGAAGAAGAAGAGATTAGATGTATACCTCACCCTTCACTACCCGAAGGAGTCTCAGAGCAGTTTACGATCTCCTTTCCCTTCCCCTCCCCACTACAGGCACCCTGTGAGGTAGGTGGGGCTGAGAGAGGTCTTTCGAGGACTGGCCTGGAGAGAACAGCTCTGAAAGAACTTGTAACTGACCCAAGGCCACACTAGCAGGCACATGTGGAGGAGTGGGGAATCAAACCCAGTTCTCCCAGATTAGAGTCCCCGCTCCTGACCACTACACCTAACTGGCTTTGGCGGCAGCTGCCACCACATAAGGATTTTAACAGTATGGCTGAAGGTAAGCTGCGGCAGTAGCCATTCTGTGGCTGGCTCTACCCTCTGTGGCAGCCATTTTGTGGCTGGGCCCACCTTGCCGTTTCAGAATTCCAAAGGTGCCCACAGGCTGAAAAGGGTTGGGGACCCCTAAATTAGGCCCACGCAGAGGCATCCAGGGGATCTCGGTCTTTTACCCTTGGATCTGTTTGGGGTCCGGCTTTACGGGCTGTACAGGGGGCTGCTGCTAAGAGTTTGGGACTCAGAAACCGGACAAGTCTGGATTCCAGCCCTAAAGCTGAAACAGATGGAACATGCAACACATGCTGGTTTTCAATTAACTGCGGCTATATCTTTATTTTCTCGGTGTGCTTTCAAGTTTTGTGTATATGCATTCTCAGCACTGTGTAAAACAAAGCCACAGAAGGATCTGAATTACGGTTTCTGTTCTTAGCAGTAACAAAGGCAGATAAATGTTGTTGGGGGGTGGATTTTTGTTTGTTTGTTTCTGGCTGTACGGTAGATTTGACTTTCAGCCTGAGAAAGCCCAGTCTACGTACTGCGAAATCCTTCATAATGCTAAGGATTTCTGAGGGGTGGGGTAGGCAAACCACATCAACAACTCAGCTTTACATGTATTTTAACATTCCACCGAGCATCGGGGAAGCTTATTTTAGAAGTTCACGTTAAAAGAAAAACAGAGTATCAAAAGCACAGTTCTATTGAGAGCCAAGTCACTTAGTGATTCGAGCAAATCCTATTTGAATATTCATTTCTTTCAGCGAAATCTCATTCAGGCTGACATTAAAGAGGTAGGATTTTTTTAAAAAAAAACACAACACAAATCAGCTCTGAGGTTTAGAGTTGTTGTGTACTCGATGACACGGGGCACAAACATTTAGCAAAAGACAGTTTCGGGGCGGAAAGAGCTTACGATGAAAGCACGAAGAACAAACCAAGCTGTGCAGTGTGCATCACTTGGTCAAAAAGCGGGGTGTCTCGGGCCAGATAGGATCAGATATTTGTGAGGGGCCCCCAATAGTGCTACCATTTCATGGAGCAACCAAAAGGGAAGGTAAGAGAATTCTCACTTTGCCTTCTACTCCAGGTTGTGGGAAGGGGGACACTTAAGATGCCTAGTGTGAGATTCCTCTTGTTCCCAAACCCCTTGACTGTTTCCCCAGATGAAATGGGGGGGGTGAAGAGGAGGGCCTCACTTTGGCCTCAGAATTCGGAAGGGGAAGGGGATATGGCCCCCTTGTATTCTTCCTTCCCTGGACTGGTTTACTCTGGCCTTCTCTGTCTCCTTCTGGTAGTAGGGTTGCCAAATGGGCCCGGGGGGCGGGGAATCCCCTGCTTCGGAACCCCGATTTCTGCCCCGGCGAAATTGGGGCCTGGGGGCAACCCTGCCCCCGAAGTTGCGTCACCAGAGGTGACGCAGCCACGTTGCTGACGTTGGAAGCGTGGCTGAGCTCGTCGCGGCGGGGGAAAACCAATGGGTTTCCCCCCCCGACAAGCTCGGCCACGCCCCCAACGTCAGCAACGTCGCACGTCACTTCTGGTGATGTGCTGCCGGCGTGCATGCATTTTGCGCGCACACGCGCACTTCACGGAGACCTCCCGGACGCCAGCAAGGCTCCCCCGCTCCGAGGGATGAGTTGATTTGGCAACCCTATCTGGTAGCTAGAATTTTGTGGTAATAAAGCGTAGTGACCATGTAGCCCACTTTTGCTGAAACTTTACAGATAACTTATTTTTCGCAGGGTCAGAAATAGTGCCACCTGAGAGCCTTAGCAATCACAGATAGAAATACCGGTGAGGGCAGCAGGCAAAATAATCCAAGAATATCCATAATGTAAGGTTTAGGCTTTGTTGCTATTGGCTGTCCACACCATGTGGTACTGTACTTAGCATATCAGGCTGGACTTGGGAGACTCCGTTCAAATCCCTGCCCCGCCATGCTGCTCACTGGTTGACCTTGGGCCAACCACCCTTTCTCATCCTAACCGACCTCACAGGATTGTTATGAGGATAAAAGGAGGGAGGGAAGAACAGTGTGTGCTGTTGTCCAAAGGAGTAGCTGCTGATACCTTTTTATCCTTTGGAAATCACGGGCATAACTCCTAATCGATAATTTTCTAAGTGCCCAGTCCTTTTTACAACACTCAGAATATAGAGACATATAAGGTAAATTAACTTTTAGAATTACAGGTTCCACATACAGGGGAGAGCACGATATAAATCAAATTTATTATTGTTGTTGTTGTTGTTGCTGCTATTATTATTATTATTATTATTATTATTATTATTAT
>NW_015163747.1:15765-20663 GCF_001447785.1 Gekko japonicus | reverse complement strand
GTTCCGTGCGCCTTGGTGTTTAGTCATGCCGGCCACATGACCACGGAAACGTCTTCGGACAGCGCTGGCTCTTCGGCTTTGAAACGGAGATGAGCACCGCAACCCTAGAGTCGGATTCGACTGGCTTTCGAGCAAGGGAACCTTTACCTTTATATTCCCCTCAGAACAAATTTCCAACGCATTCCAGGGGTTTAGCACCCAGGAGTTTAGCAACCATATAGCATCATTTGGCCAGACAGGTTCCCCCCTCTCTCTTTGGTTTTTTTTTTTTTTTTGTGGGTTTTTTGGTCTGCTTTGAAACTGCATTTGTGATTTCAAAATGATAGCTACCATGCAGACCAAAGTAAAAAAACCATTTACTGATGATAAGAAGACCTGTGCGTCTTCCTTTTTGCCTGAAAATCCCCTTCTCCTCCTAATATTTATCCTACTTTCAGCTCGAGACAGTGATTTTACTGGGATTGGCTACAGTTGGAGAGTGCCGTTTGGCAGGGCTGCTTGTCAAAGATGAGGTTCAAGGAGGGCAGATTTCATTTTGTGGCTGTTGTTGCTGTTCTGATTGGGTTGGAAAATTAATTCTCACTCTCATCCCTCCCCCAACTCTGCTTTCTCCTCCCCCCCCTTTCAGTTACAGTGGTGCTGTTTGCGGCGCTAAGGCGACAGCGGAAGAAAGAGCCTTTGATCATTTCCAAAGAAGACATCCGAGACAACATTGTCAGCTACAATGACGAAGGGGGCGGAGAAGAAGACACCCAAGCGTTTGATATTGGCACGCTACGGAACCCTGAAGCCATAGAAGACAATAAATTGCGCCGAGACATTGTGCCGGAAGCGCTTTTTGTGCCACGCCGGACTCCAGTGGTACGAGACAACACTGATGTCAGAGATTTCATTAGCCAAAGGTTAAAGGAAAACGACACAGATCCCACAGCGCCCCCTTATGACTCATTAGCGACTTATGCGTATGAAGGCAATGGCTCCGTGGCTGAGTCCCTCAGCTCTTTGGAGTCAGTGACGACCGATGGAGATCAGGACTACGATTACCTCAGTGACTGGGGACCTCGATTTAAAAAGCTGGCCGATATGTACGGCGGAGCAGACAGCGATAAAGACTCTTAATTACGTTGCCTTTTTTTTCTCATTTTCAAGAAACAGCATTGAAATGTGTGAGCGTTGCAATTTCTTTCTATTTATCCACAGTTCTTCGAAAGGGTTCTCTGTTCTGCCAACTCAAATCGTTTCCGTGACTGCAGTCTCTGTGGATCCAATGCCACTTCTTTCCCCACCACAAATATAAAGCAGCGGTTCCATAAGAAGAAGAAAGAAGTCTTTTCTTTCTTAGCCTATCTCGTTCACGTAGGCAGTCAGAACAGGCACAATGACAAGAGAATTGAGGGACAAGAGAAACGGAATAATTGTTTTAACTTGTCCTGCTTATCTTGTAAATTGGATTATCTTGCTGGGATAGTTCACCAAATAATCCCACTGCGTTTTCGTTGTTTAGCTCAGACATATTTTCTCTAGGTCGTGTATCGTCACATCCTGTTGTAAAGGAAGTACCTTGGCTTAGCTTAAAGTATTCTAGTAAAAAAAAAAGAGGGAGGGAGGGGGTGTCACTCCTCCTAAAGCCACTACCAGCCAATAAGAAATGAGGCTATTTTTCAAGAGTTTAAATGATCCATCGGCCATTCAGACACGAACGTTAATCTTGGGTTGGCCACTTCTTCAAAGCATTAAACCACATTAGTGGTGGACAATCAAGAGGAGGAGGAAGGAAGAAGTATGTCTCCCAGGGAGCTTCCCCAAAGGGTTTACTATAAGGGTTTACTACGTGTAATTGTCGCCGTGCACTGCAAACACTAGGACTTTTAAGGTGTTGTCTTCCAGGGAATGTGTAAGGAGAGAGGCGAACCCATGCTTGAGAACGTGATAAAGGAATAAGGCTACACGCAACGTCACAAAGAGTACTCAGTGGTCCGTGGATGCCATACAAGCTCCGTTTTTCGTATTGTCGTCCATCTGAAGCGCAACAGTATAGACAACACTCACGCGTGATTTCCCCATGGCCTTCCTTGCCTGCCTAGTCTCAGCCATTGCTTTCTTCAGCTGAGAAGCAAAAGGCCCAGCTGCTGCAAGAGGTGGATTTGGCGGCAGTGTCTGTGTTCCCTGAGTGTTCGTGGGTGGGGGGGGGGAGAGAAGGCCACAGCGGCAGATTTAAAGTAACTTAAATAAAATAGATATGACAAGATCAGTGAACATGTGGGGAAGGGCAAAAATGACATGTCGACCTTTGATTCACCGTTAGAAGCAAAAGAGTTTGAAGGCTGTTCGTAGCTGACCGATCCCTCTTTCTAGTATAGGGCAAAGTTAGAGTCCAGTGGCGAATGGGATACAGCCAGGAATAAGAACTGGAGTTCTGCGTTCTGTGCAGACAGTTGCATATTATTTGTTCCAGGGCTGGTTCCAGGTTGGGGGGGGGGCTGGGCAGGTAGTTCCCTGGGTGGCCCCTTTGCACCCTTTCACCTGTGTGTCTCATTACCCACCCGTGCATCTTACCCTGCTCACAAGCCCTCTGCCCGCGCTAGGGTTGCCAGCACCAGGTTGAGAAATACCTGGAGATTTTGGAGGTGGAGCCTCAGGAGGGCGGAGCTTGGGGCGTAATGCTGTGGAGTCCAGCTTTCCAAAGTGGCCATTTTCTCCATGTGACATGATCTTCGTTGCCTCTGGAGATCAGTCATAATGGTGGGAGATCTCCAGCTACTCAGGGCCGGCCCTAGCTTACTTTGGACCCTAGGCGGGGATCCCTTCTGGGGCCCCCACCACCACCGGTGCGCCCACCAATTTTCAAAAATAAATGCATTTTAGGAAGAATGAAAAACACAAATAATCAAGAAACTCCCAGAGTACGGGGCCGGGTGCAGTTGGGTGCCCCTAAGGGCCGGCCCACTCTAGGCGATCGCCTAGTCCGCCTAGTGAGTGAGCCAGCCCTGCAGCTACTGCCTGGAGGTTGGCAACCCTAGCCCATGCTCAGGCAGCTCCCCTGCCCACAGCCCTTTCCCTGATGGCTCCGGGCAGTGTTTGCAGCTGGACACGCGGGTGGTGAAGTGCTCTTAAGTGAGCAGCGGGGAAATGACACATGGGGGGGGGGTTGGCAGCAGTGGGCCCTACCAGAAGCTCTGGGCCCTGGCAGCTCCCTCACCTGATGGTACGCGGACACCATCCCTGATTTGTTCATTGAAGCTGGGAAGCGAGAGTAAGCCAAGTGATTTAGAAAGCTGCTTGTGTAAGGCTTTGTTCCACATCCCACAATGGCTTGTTTTTGTACAATCCTCACTTCACAAAGACCAGCGAGAGTCCATATGTTCCTTTCAGCACAGGTCCTTGTTGGGGGCATGCATTTCGTGACCACCATTGGGCATAGGGACTCAGCCATGTAGCCAGCACCTGAGTCAGGAATCCACAGTGGCCATGAAGCGCATCCATGAAGGGATTTTCCACCGAGTGAATGCTTGGAAAGACAGCAAGGCTATCTTCTGATGGAACAAGGCAACAAGACCAGCTTTAAAGGCTAAGCTTGCAGTGAGTAAGGGTCAAATGTTATTTATAGTGAAAAGGTGGTGCTAAAATTATGAAGGACAGCCATAGCCAACACTAAGACCAATTTCACACAAGAGCTGCGCCACGGTCGCGCCTCCCTTTGCCCCGCTTCTAAAATCAGGCAAAGCCGTGGGTCAAAATGCGGCCGCACGGCTTCGAGTGGGAAATTGACCAATAGAAGCGGGACAAAGGGAGGCGCGACCGCGGCGCAGCACTTGTGTGAAATCGGTCTAAGTGTTTGATTTTTCAGGGCTCTGGAAGCAGGGCTTTTGTCACATTCGTCCACCTGTCGTGGATGAGCGTCCAGGCTCAACAGAGGGTTCCATTTGACCTCTTTTGATGGCTCTCTGCTTTCTCTACCGGCAACATTTTAGATGGATTCATAAATATGTTATCATTTTCAGATTACAGTCGGCGTGCTCTTCTGATAATTATATCGGTTTTTAATACGATCTTACTTTCCTTGTTTATCTAATGTCAAGAGTATAAGTGACCCGTATTGCACTCTTAAGAGGCTGTTATCACTTGATATGTATAGATGTGGAGGGAGCCAGAACTCTGTGAGCAGAGGGACCTATTAATTGTCAGTCTGCCCTTTTCCATCCTGGTTAAGTTAGTTAAGACAGCCGGTGGGTGTTCAGCTTTTTCTAAGGCGAGATCCCACATGACCTGCGTAAACTTTTCAGGGGGTCTCTAAAACACCTGCAGGAACAGCTCGATCTGGTCATGCTGTCCATGAAACACCCCAAACCCTCATATAAAAAGTCAGATTTCTTGGAATTTAACTCATGAATTTGCATACTCGTTATAATGACTGCCGGATGGAGAACAGCTGGATCCCTTTGGCTCGATTTGTGCCAGCATTGTATCTTATCAAATTGGTGGGGGTTTTAACGTTGGGGGAGGGGAGTGTTTGTTTGGTTTGTCTGCAGTCCGGTTGCAGGCAATGTGCGGAAACCCTGTAGGGTTTTCAAGGCATGAGACATTCTGAGATGGTATGCCACCCGTCTGCTTCTGTGTAGCAACCCTGGGCTTCCTTGGTGGTCTCCCATCCAAGTACTAACCAGGGCCAACCCTGCTTAGCTTCCCAGGTCTGATGAGATCAGGCCAACCTAGACAGGGCTGGATTGTATTCACACCATTAAAAACACTGATCTCTCTTTGCCGAATCTCTCCCAAACCATTCGGATCCAGTTCTAATGGTATACGCCAGCAACAGCAGGTATATTCATGCAGAATTTGGTGGAAAACTGCCATAGACATGAGTCTTTATCTTGGCATGCATCTTCTCAGCAGTATAA
>NW_015163747.1:7414-15469 GCF_001447785.1 Gekko japonicus | reverse complement strand
TTTTGCCTTTTGTAAACAGGTTTTGTAGTTTAAGTCATTTCAAAGAATCTGCAAAGCCTGTTTCAGGAGAGAAAAGCAGGACAAAAGAACTGTGTGGGAAGCGAAACCTCTCTCTCCAACCCCTTTCAGCGTCCTTAAAAAAAAAAAAAAACCTGTTATCCATCTCCAACCTTTAAGACATGATTAAAAGGATCACAGACCATAAGAACTGGCCCCAGATTAGTACAAGAGTCAGAAATAATCAGCATAAAATCGTTCCAAATTCCCTCCCCCATATCTCGTCTTCTTTTATGGTATCACTCACACGAGACACCGTGCGGCAAATAACCAAAACGAAAAGTTATCGTACTTAAGAGAGGGCCAAGGATCACTTTCCCATTTATACTTTTCTCAGTACAGTCCTTTTTTAAACACAAAACAAAACTTTATTTAGACCGAGCTCTCAAAGTGAAGCAAACTTCTTTTAATCAATACCTTTTTTTTTGCTTCATTCTTTCCCCCTCTCTTAAAATATGAAGAAGCTGATCTTTCCCCCCCCAAAACAATTTATTAGGATACATTATTAGTTCAAACATATTATTTTTTTGTTATACATCCTTTCTTCTCTTTCCCCTCCCCTCCTGGCTTCCCACAGTGCTCCAGCCTCCAGCCCATTTCTTAGTTCTTTTCTATTTTCCTTATCTTCTAATCATAATCTACCGGTAACACTTCTTAAAATATGAAGAAGCTGATCTGAAGAGTGGTCCAAAAGTCTGTCTTGCCCTGTTCTACAAAGACAACCACAGAGAATAGTAAAAGTTTTCTTCAATGGGGGGGGGGGGTTCAGTGCCGTCTTCCGCACAAACACCCCCTCCCCCCAATCAACATTGCTTTGGTCAATGGCTAAATAGTATGTATTAAGGCTGGAAGAATTTAATCGGGTTTGGAAGGGTGGAGGTTACCGGGATGAGTCAAAACGTGGGGCTTGATGAGACTGGTGTGATGTCGTTGGCCGGGGGATCCGAGACGGGGACAAAGTAGCAAGAAAGAGCCAGCCACTAAGTCTGGGACCAATTCAAAGCAGATGGCAGGCTTGGGAAGGAGGTTAACATATTACGGGTGATAAAGGAGAAAACTAAGGGACACCTTGCTCTCTAAGTTCAGGGATATTGGTAGAGCAGTGGGCCCAGACCTTTTTGGTATGGTGACCCACCAGTCCATCCAGGGCTGGCCTTTGGCACCCTTCAGCATTCCCTTTTCTGCAGCGGCTAACCAGATGTTTTGGAGGAACCAACGAGCAACACACAACGGGTGCCGCTGCCCCCACTGTGAGCCCCAAGCCAGTGACATTCCAGCACACACAGCCTTTGTGTACGGAGGTGACAATCCAGCTTTTGACTGCCCTCTCCTCCGTTACTCCCTCTAATCCCCCCCCCCCGCAAGCATCTAAGAGACTCACTCTGTTGATCAAGTTTTACTGGATCGACACATAGGTGCAGTGACCAAAAAATGCCAACTAATGTACGACATGGAAGATACTGTTTCTAGGGTCATATCTCGGTTTCCAAAATACAATAGAGAGTAACGGAAAGGGCATGGGGGCAGGCTATAGGGAGGGCTGGCCACAACCCACTTTTGGCTGCCAACCCACAGGCTGAGAGACACTGTGCTAGAGGATTAGGTACAGCCAAGGAGACTGAAACATGAGATGATAGCCAATCTGATGAACGCCAGTCGAGGAGCAGGTCTAGACAGTTTCTGATGTGAAGATGTTGGAGCAGGGAGAACACACGCGTGTGAATTGTTGCATGCTTTCTCATCCACCCATTGGTAAATGGTGTTGGTGTTGTTGTTCAGTCGCACAGTCAAGTCAGACTCTTTCCGACCCCATGGACAAGATCACGCCAGGCCTTCCTGTCTTCCGCCATCCTCTGAAGTTGGCTCACCTTCATGTTCGTTGCATCTATGACACTGTCTAACCATCTCATCCTTTGCCGTCCCCGTCTTCTTTGACCTTCAGTCTTTCCCAGCATCAGGGTCTTCTCCAGTGAGTGCTCCCTTCTCATTGGGTGGCCAAAGTATTTGAGCTTCATCTTCAGTATCTGGCCTTCCAGGGAACAGTCAGGGTTGATTTCTTTTAGGATTGACTGGTTTGATCTCCTTGCAATCCGAGGGACTGTCAAGAGTCTTGGTAAATGGTACTGGCATCCACTTTTCTTGGTCAAGTCAAGGGCAGTTGGCCACACAGCACTCTCTTGAGTTTTTACGGGCCGTAGGAACTGCCGTGCCTTAAACCGCTCTGTGCCAAACAAGCTGCAGAGGCTTAGACGTTGAGTGGATTGTCTCAACAAGTGTTGATTGTACTTTTCTCCTGATATAGCAAATTCACTTTGATAGCTTAAGTTGATTTAGCTAGGATTAGCAACACTAATTCTGTGACACTTTGATGGCTTAAGAGTATATATATTCCCCAGGCTTAGTGATGCTAAGTAGCAGTCTATTCAAGGCAGAACTTTGCATTTTATTGACAAAGTGTTTCGTCTTGTCAATAAAAATGACAGTAAGCCACCCGTGGCTTGTGCATAAATATTACATAAACTATTTAACATACTAACATCAGAATTAAGATGCCAAACTGAAAGAAAAATGAATATGATACTCTCATGAGGCTGACACATTATTCATTAAGTAGCTGAAGATTCCCCCCCCCATCCACCCATCCGTGTGTATGTGGGTTTTTCCATAAATAGGGTTCTTTTGGCATCAGTTTTTAGTTGGTTGTTACATGGGCAGGTTTGTTATACTCTGTCCTTCTTACAACATAGGTAAAGGTAAAGGTTTCCCTTTCTCGAAAGCCAGTCAAATCCAACTCTAGGGATGTGGTGTTCATCTCCGTTTCCTAACCAAAGACGTTTCCTGTCTGAAGACGTTTTCGTGGTCATGTGGCCGGCGCACGGAACGCTGTTACCTTCCCACCGAAGTGGTTCCTATTTATCTACTTGCAATTTCTTGCTTTCGAACTGCTAGGTTGGCAGGAGCTGGGACCAGAGACGGGAGCTCACTCTGTCATGCAGCACTCAGGTCTCGAACTGCCGAACTACCGACCTTCCGGTCTGCAGTTCAGCATCTTAACCACTTGAGCCACCACAGCCCCTCTTACAACATAACATCCAACTAAAGGAGAAGTTCTGTGGAAAGAAATGTTTTATTGAGCACCGAGCCGTAAGGTGGAGCGACCGTTGGTACCATGGGAAAGTGGGAGGAAGTCTAAATTGATCCATCTGATGCTAAACTCAAATTGCGTTAAGAGATGGGGGCGTATTTTCACACTCTCACTGTCTGCAGTTCAGCATCTTAACCACTTGAGCCACCACAGCCCCTCTTACAACATAACATCCAACTAAAGGAGAAGTTCTGTGGAAAGAAATACTGTTTTGAGCACCGAGCCGTAAGGCGGAGCGACCATTGGTACCATGGCAAAGTGGGAGGAAGTCTAAATTGATCTATCTGATGCTAAACTCAAATTGCGTTAAGAGATGGAGGCGTATTTTCACACTCTCACTGGCAGGCCATGTTGTAGTCGTAGACAACCAACATTTGTTGCCTTCTAATCTGAGTGGCCGTGGCCGACCCTTGTCTGACCACTGAGAGGAGTCCAACCAAGACTGCCGTCTTCATCAAGAACTGCGTGGGATGGGGAAGGGAGGGGGTATCCTCAGCATTTCTGGATTCCACGAAAATCAGTGGTGCTTTCTTCTAAGTAACCGTGCTTAGGATTGTTACCTTAGAGGTGTTAACATTTGGAAAATAGCTAAATCCTTACGGTTATGTATAGAAATGTAGGTTCGCGCATATTTAAAAAAAACCAGGAGGGCTGCAGTCACACACACGAAATAATTCGGTGCACTTACAAAGCTCCCTCTAAGCTGCGGAGTCTTGTGAGCAAAAAATTCTACTTGGTAAGCTACTGGCATAAACGTTGTGAGTGAGCAGTTTTGCTCCGGAGCCCTCTTTCCCGACCTAAGACAAAAATGTGTGAGCCGGAGGCTAAAAAAACTGTGAGCTAGCTCACACTAACTCACCTTAGAGGGAACATTTCCAACTGGATTTCTACTGTGTGGACTGGCAAAACCCAGTTGGAAAGTGCATTGAGAGCGATTGAAAGTGGATTATTTAGTGTGCGTGACTGCAGCCTAGGATGACTATCTCTCCTCCCCCCCTCCTAATTTAATCTGATGCTAAACTCAAATTGCGTTAAGAGATGGGGGCGTATTTTCACACTCTCACTGGCAGGCCATGTTGTAGTCGTAGACAACCAGGGCCTCCGGTCTTCTAATCTGAGTGGTCGTGGCCGACCCTTGTCTGACCACTGAGAGGAGTCCAACCAAGACTGCCGTCTTCATCAAGAACTGCGTGGGATGGGGAAGGGGGGGAATCCTCAGCATTTCTGGATTCCACGAAAATCAGTGGTGCTTTCTTCTAAGTAACCGTGCTTAGGATTGTTACCTTAGAGGTGTTAACATTTGGAAAATAGCTAAATCTTTACGGTTATGTACAGAAATGTAGGTTCACGCATATTAAAAAAAACCCAGGAGGGCTGCAGTCACACACACGAAATAATTCGGTGCACTTACAAAGCTCCCTCTAAGCTGCGGAGTCTTGTGAGCAAAAAATTCTACTTGGTAAGCTACTGGCATAAACGTTGTGAGTGAGCAGTTTTGCTCCGGAGCCCTCTTTCCTGAGCTAAGACAAAAATGTGTGAGCCGGAGGCTAAAAAAACTGTGAGCTAGCTCACACTAACTCACCTTAGAGGGAACATTTCCAACTGGATTTCTACTGTGTGGACTGGCAAAACCCAGTTGGAAAGCGCATTGAGAGCGGATTGGAAGTGGATTATTTCGTGTGCGTGACTGCAGCCTGGGATGACTAT
Organism: Gekko japonicus; assembly: GCF_001447785.1. Taxonomy (NCBI): domain Eukaryota; kingdom Metazoa; phylum Chordata; class Lepidosauria; order Squamata; family Gekkonidae; genus Gekko; species Gekko japonicus. Next base: position 10,560 of record NW_015163747.1, on the reverse strand, counting down.
CTCTCCTCCCCCCCTCCTAATTTAAAAGGAGATCCTTCATTCTCAGGGGTTTCCCTCCATCCCAAACCATCAACGCCTCGGATTCTCAAAGTGTGACAGGATGGTAGGCAATACTGAACAACCCAACCCCAGAGAGTCCCTTATTTCGAAATGTGTAATGTGAGGGCCCTCCCTCGCTCAGTGAGAGCCTCTGTCTGAAAGCACATCTTTATATTGCAAGAGTGGGAGGAAACATATTGATAAAATACAGCTGCTAATAAACAACCTGGAAGCGGCAGCATTCGGCATTATGAGGTCCGTGTGACCGTGAAGAGGGACAAAAGGAGAAAATGATGCCTGGAATCACATTTGATGCCAGTAGCTGCCGGAAGCCCTTTTTGTCAAGAGACAAATGCAGTCGCTGGTATCATTATTATGAGGGAACAGAGCTGGTTGTCATTCTCTTTCTATCACTGGGGTCTTAACGTTTCCAACACCAACAGTCTAGTGTAGAAACCGCTGAGGTAATCTTCAATACACCGGCACTTAACGGTACTAGTCAGAAGGTCTCTCAACTGACATTCGTTGTATATAAGAAACTGGGATGGATCCAGCCAACTTTCCCCTCACACTGTTCCCCCTCCTCTGCTACAGCCCCCATCCAGTGCTCCCTCTAAGCTGAGTTAGTGTGAGCTAGATCACAGTTTTTTAGCCTCCAGCTCACACATTTGTTGTCTTAGCTCAGGAAGGATGGCTCCAGAGCAAACTAAGTTATGCGGCAGCCAAGTCGCTCGCTCACAACTTTAGTGCCAGTAGCTCACAAAGTAGAATTTTTGCTCACAAGACTCCACAGCTTAGAGGGAACATTGCCCCCATCCCACCTGGTTTCTGGATATGCAAGTTGCATGATTCTGTCTGTTTTGGCAGCCAAAATGGACCCCCCCCCCCTTCCTTTTTCACTATCAGGACGTCTGGCTGGATCCAACCCTCTCCTTGAAATAAAAGAGCAGAAGTCGAGAGATGGTCTTGGGCGGGGCTTTTTCCCCTGGGGAACGCACCGGAACAGAGTTTCGGCACCTCTTCGACAAAATTCTTTTTTAAATGTTTAAAAGTTTGTGAGTTCTCAGTATACAGATTGAAAACTTAGTTTCCCTCCTGAGAGTTTCTGGCACCTCCCCCTCCCAAAAAAAGCCCTGTTCTTGGGTTATCCACAGGTGTTTTAACATCAAGCGCATTCACGGGAGGATAATGGAAAATAAATTGTAATCTTACTTTTAAAGGTCTAAACACAAGTAAGGGAGGCATGACCGTAACAAATAGGGTTGCCAACTTTTTTTTTTTTTTTTACTGGCCCCTGCTCTTTCATCTGTAATCTGCCTCGATGCCATGCTGGGGTTTTGCTTCCTGATCAGTTGGTAACCTTAAACTAGCAAGCAAATCAGAAAATGCCACCGAGTTTTAATTTGAGCTAGAATCTAAGCGTTTCTCTTTTGTGCCCTCCAGAGAGGTTGCAGAGTTAACTTTTCCATTCTGTAGATTTTTTTCTTAAGGCTGCAAAACTACATTCCTTGCTTCTCAAATACGGTGCATTTTTAAAGCAGGCTCATATAGCGAGAACCCTTTCGCCACCACTGGGCACCTGGACTTTCCTACAAGACTGCACTATTGATGTAAATACATCCGGAGACAGTTTCTATAAGCTTTTAGTTTTCTAAGAACTATTAGTTTAGTGTTTATTAAAAAAAAAAAACGTATAGAATTATTAGGTATTCAGGTAAAGACATTTAAAATGGGAAAAAAACACATGGCAAACATGAAGCTATTTTGACATGGATAAAGTTTAAAAAGAAAAAAAAACCTTCTTAACCACTGGACTACCCTATTTTGTGATTCTCTTCCTCCTAGAATTTATATTCTTTCTGTTGTCATGGCCTTATTATAAATGCTATGGGCGTCTTAACCACATACCATTGGAGCTAAGTCAATTTGGCAAATGCCTATTGTGATTTGCGGTTTTAGAGCCCTTTTAAAACAAATGCCTTTTTTTCTGTATCGATTTCTGTTAATTAAATAAATATGCCTGAGCATAAATTAAGGCGCTTGCCACCATTTGGCAAGATTGAGTAGCAGAAGTGCTCCTTACGTGTAGCTGTTTTCAGCCACATTCCCATGCTTGCTGCAGAGAGGGGAAGATGGAAGACGGCACTGAAATGCTGGTCAATCAACTCAGAGAAACATTTGCTTTTGGGGGGAATTGCATCCTAGTTAGGAAGGGACAGTGCTGCTACCCACGTGATTTCCATGGTACGGAGTCGCTACAAGAGTTGATGTAGGACAGTGATGGCGAACCTTTTAGAGACCGGGTGCCCAAATTGCGACCCAAAACCCACTTATTGATCGCAAAGTGCCAACACAGCAATTTAACCTGAATACTGAGGTTTTACTTTAGAAAAAACAACTCGTACATTAACTTAAGATGATCCAAACAAAGTAAGGAAAGCAATCCCAAATGCTTTCATTTACTTAAAATGATTTGGCAGAGAATTCGACACTTTAATGATGGTCTGGGCCGGGCTGGGGCGATGGCACGCGTGCCCACAGAGAGGGCTCTGAGTGCCACCTCTGGCACCCGTGCCATAGGTTCGCCACCACTGATGTAGGAGTTCATTTATACTGGGGATCACCACTGGCATTCCATTATAATGCCAGAGTTCAACCCTGGAACACAAGAATAGATGTGAGAGACCCAAGAATGTGCTTACCAACCTCCCTTCTTCCCTCCCACACACACTAATGTTCGTACCATGGGGGATGGCTTTGAGATGCAGAGGATGGTGTTTGTAGACAAAGTAGAGCTCCGGTTTTCTGTCCTTCTAGGAGTTAAGCTACAAAGGAGTGGAAATGTTATCCTCTTGAATGCTGAGATCTTTGTATTCTCCCGTACTTCCTGTGTTGAACTGGTGCTGCATCTATTCCATAAAGACTGGAAGGTTGTCTGTCGGAGCCAAGTGGCCATTATTACTAAATTCTGAAAATAAGGGTTTTATCATTCACGATTCCAGCCTGACCAAAATGTTTGGTGAAATCACGAGGAATCAGGCAGCAAGTCAGCATCCCCATATCCTTATACCTACATCGCTAAGTTCTTTATTTGCCATGACAGCCTT
>NW_015163747.1:0-7179 GCF_001447785.1 Gekko japonicus | reverse complement strand
AACGCACAGGAACGGAGTTCCGGCTGGCTTCAGAGTTGGCCACGCCCACTACAGCTAAAACGTCTGTGCTCATGGCTACAGAGGGAAGGCCTGGAGAGCAAACACCCCCCCCCCAGCGACTCCGAAGCAGGCAGGCCAGGGGGGCCCCCTGGAAGGATCGGGGAGGCATGCCAGGCATCCCGCAGCCGTGGAGTAACTGGGCAAGTCAAGGGAAGACATGGGGGTGTGGCTTAATATGCTAATGAACTGTGCTGTTGGGTGTGTGGCCTATTATGCTAATGAGTTCCTGCTGGGCTTTTTCTACAAAAAGAGCCCTTAAACATAACTAAATGCCTATTTTTTTTCAAGGTGCCACCTGGAACCAATTGGGTAACAAAGAATCAGGAGAGGAGGTGGGGCACCCAGTTGGCTGCATGTGCAGGAATGGGGAATCAAACCTGGTTCTCCAGATTAGAGTCCACCACTCTTAACCACTATACCAAACTGGCTCTAGGGAACTGATCTCTGTTGTCTGGAAACCAGTTATAATTCTGGGAGATTTCCAGGTGCTACCTAAAGGCTGGCAACCCTATTAAGTAGATCACTGCTTGAAACACCATGAAATGGCAAAGAGTCATTTCCATATTAAATCATCAACGTCTTGGGCACAACATTAAAGTAATCCAGCCCGATTTACATCACTGAAATGACACCAACCAGTTCCCCCCCATTCAAGCTAGCTACACCTGCTCAGTAACTTTGTGGTTTTTGTCCGCTAGGAAGAATTCAATAGAGAGCTGTTGTCATGATACACCATCTACTGAAGAAAAAGCTGCCAAAAAAAATCAAGATGCTGAGATATAACCATTTTGGCACCTTAAGAGTACGGTTGCCAACTCTGGGTCGGGAAATGCCTGGAGATTTGGGGGGTGGAGCCTGGGGGACAGCACAGATGGGGGGAGGGGCCTCAGCAGGGCAGAGTGCCAGACAGCCCCCCCTCCAAAGCAGCCAATTTGAAGAAGGAGGAGGAGACGAAGAAGAGATTAGATTTATACGCCGCCCATCACTTGGAGTCTCAGAGCAGCTTATAATTTCCTTTCCTTTCCTCTCCCCACAACAGACACCCTGCCAGGTAGGTTGGGGATGAGGGAGCTCTTTTGAGGACTGCTCTTGAGAGAACAGCTCAGAGAGAACTTGTGACTGACCCAAGGGCACCCAGTTGGCTGCATGTGCAGGAATGGGGAATCAAACCTGGTTCTCCAGATTAGAGTCCACCACTCTTAACCACTATACCAAACTGGCTCTAGGGAACTGATCTCTGTTGTCTGGAAACCAGTTATAATTCTGGGAGATTTCCAGGTGCTACCTAAAGGCTGGCAACCCTATTAAGTAGATCACTGCTTGAAACACCATGAAATGGCAAAGAGTCATTTCCATATTAAATCATCAACGTCTTGGGCACAACATTAAAGTAATCCAGCCCGATTTACATCACTGAAATGACACCAACCAGTTCCCCCCCATTCAAGCTAGCTAGAGCTCTTAAAGGTAAAGGTAAAGGTTCCCTTGCTCGAAAGCCAGTCGAATCCGACTCTAGGGTTGCAGTGCTCATCTCCATTTCAAAGCCGAAGAGCCAGCGCTGTCCGAAGATGTTTCCATGGTCATGTGGCCGGCATGACTAAACACCGAGGCGCACGGAACGCTGTTACTTTCCCACCGAAGTGATACCTATTCATCTACTTGCAATTTCTTGCTTTCGAACTGCTAGGTTGGCAGGAGCTGGAACTAGAGACAGGAGCTCAGTCCGTCATGTGGCACACTCGGGTCTCGAACTGCTGAACTACCGATCTTCCACAGCCTGCAGTTCAGCGTCTTAACCACTTGAGCCACCACACCTTCCCTTTCAGACATGACTTAAATTTATCTCATGAATGGTCCCAAATTCTTTGCTTCTTTTACAGTCACTGTTCTGCAGTTTGCTGTAGTCTGTAAAGCATAGTTTGAGCTGTGGGAGCTGAAGGATGGGGTGGTGCTTTGGGAGTTGTATTAGACCCAACTCAATCGTTCTATGGCTAAGTAAAATGTGATCAACCTGCTACCATCCTATCTTTAGTCAGGCTTATAATTGGTTAACTCAAACAAGTTCTTCATTGCTATAACATTTTTGAGACTTTTTTTCTCTCTGTGGGTGTCACAAATTCTCTTTACGGGCTGCTCTCAGATTCAACCTTTACTTCATATTATGCAGGTTGGAAAGCTGCAGTTTAAGAATTTGTAAATGGCCACAATGCCATTTAGGGCCTTAGTCCAGACCTGCAGGAATATGAATTCAAGAACAGCTAGGTTCACGTTCAGTGGCACCTAGGAGACCAACAAAGTTCTTGAGGCATTCACTTCCAAGAGAGCATCAAAGTTCGCTTCGTCAGATACAAATACCAAGATAGCCCTTTCATGAACTCAAGAATGTTTCACAAAAGCAACTGAAGAAAACCCATGCAAATCCCACCAGTCAATTCTTTTCTTTAAGACCCTACAAGGTAATCGGGTATGCGCGTTCATGGCATTACTTTGCACTACATGTTCAACTGGTCTTATCCACTCACCTGTTTTATCCAGTTTGGAGACTACAGGTGGTGAAGATTTCGATCCACGCACCAGGTTGTGAATATGGAACCAGTAGTCTAAAATAACTATAGAATAATTGACCCAAAGAAGTAGACTGTTCAGCAGCAGAGCCCCACCACGAAGCTCTTCCCTCCACATCCCCCATGAACCGATTCCCGTGGGAAATGTAACTCTTACCTGGATCCAGTTCTTGGGCTCTCTGCCTTTGCCACATTCTTCTAGGACTCACTAGTCAATGGTGACCATGGAACTGAAGCTCAGCTGTGCAGACTGCAGCAGGCTTGTCTTTGGGAGAAGGTAGATGGGTTGCAGTCAATGTTAAGCTATGGAGTCTTGTGAGCAAAAATTCCACTTGGTGAGCTGCTGGCATTAAAGTTCTGAGCAAGCGATTTGGCTGCTGCATCAATCAGTTTGCTCTGGAGCCCTCCTTCCTGAGCGGAGACAGAAATGGGTGAGCCGCAGGCTAAAAAACCCTGTGAGCTAGCTCGCACTAACTCAGCTTAGAGGGAACACTGGTTGCAGTTAACAAAATTGTTGTGAGAACAGCAAAACCTGTCCCCCACTCCTCCACCCAGAAACTGGGTTCACTAGGGCAAGTTTACTGCACCCCCAACACAGACCCTCTATACACACTCCCATCAGCATTCACTGGCTTTGGTCAGACATGCCCTTAGATCCGACTCAGCTGCAAATGCCTGGTGGATCTAAAGGGCATGATCGGACAGCAACATCTGGGGAATCTCCTGCAGTCGTCGGCAACATGTGCTGCTCCGCCACAGAAGCGGAGTTAAAAGACACTGGGGAAAGTACGACTCTAACTGGTTCCGAAGGGCCACGGACAGAGTTTCCCCTGTCTGATTGCTCAAGCATGCTCTCATGTCCTCAGGATGGTCTGCTCATTCCATCCCAACTCAGTGCAATTCCCCCCACACCACTGTCCTTGAAAAAGAGAAGTTTGTGTCAGAATTCTCTCAGCCCCACCCACCTCACAGGGTGTCTGTTGTGGGGAGGGGAAGGGAAAGGAGTTTGTAAGCCGCTCTGAGACTCCAAGTGAAGGACGGGGTATAAATCCAATCTCTTCTTCTCTTCTTAGCAGTATGCACATAACCGCATACTTCATGGGGAACCCTCAGTGCGGAGGTGTGATTCCTCGTTTATGTGCATGGGAAACAAAAGGAAAAACCCCACTCATGCAGTTACAGGCTGAGCCCGCAGCACAAAGAGATGTGTGCTCATGAGACCACGCATCAAATTCCTCTGGAGGAAATAGGAGCGCATCCCCTCCGTGCCAAATGGCACGTCTGTCCGCAGCCACTGATTGCAGAAAAGTACAATTCTGTAATTGGCAACCCTGCGGAGATAGCCCTTCCCCGATAATGTGTAACCCCGTCCTGGGGATCTGTGATGGAGATAGCCCTTCCCCGATAATGTGTAACCATACTCTTCCCGTTCTGGGGATCTGTGATTAATGGTTCCTCTCTCTCCCCACCACGACTGTCAATCACGACAACAGGAATTTGTGTAGTTAACAGTACGACGAAGACCTCTGATGTGAATAGCCTGGGGGGGGGGAAACAATATGTCTAGAACTGCTCTCTTGAACTGTTACATCCATCTGAGACAACGTACGATGGTAGAAACATTCTCTATTCCCCAATTTTGTTTGTATCCCTATTGGAACAGCTCATAGCTTAGGCCTTTCCCGGCTGTTTAATATTTATGCATTCTAATCAACAAATAAATTCATCTGTTTTCCAATTGCATTTCCTAAACATCTGTTTCAACAAGACCATGCTCTCTCTCTCTCTCTCTCTCTCTCTCTCAACCTATTCTTGCCACCCTTAACCTATTCTTGTTTATGCCACATTGTGTTTACTAGTGAAATTCTCCATTTAAGAAAGAAAGAATAATCAGCTATCACCAATTGCTAGGACTTTTAGCTGTCAGGAATGGAGGTTTGGTTACAGTGAAGGTTGGGTTAGCCAGTTTCTACTGTTGTGCCCTGTTGCAATGGCTTGAATGGCAGAAACCAGTAGGCGACAGTGTTCATCTCCACATTGCAAAAAGCATCAACTGTTAACTGATGTGTTAAAGACACAACAGCATGGCCTGCAGAAAAACTGACAGACACTCTAGGGAAGGGGGGTGGAGAGACTTAAGTGACTTTCTTTCTGTGAGAGCTGCTCTCTCAGTAAAGATACAGCCCCCACATTTCAGACAGAGACTGTGCTTTCTAACAACTGCTTGAGGGGTAGAAATGTAAGGAGATGTCATGCTAGGAAGCACATGTTGCATTTCTACCTGCGCAACAGATAATGAGCATACACAGTCTCAGCAAAAACAAAAGCTCAGATCCCCTGCATTAATTACATAGTATGTACAGATCGTCTGTTTTGCATCTCCATCCACAGATGCCCAATAAATGTATCCAGGGGTCATTTCATAAAAAAAGAAGTGCATAGATAATCCTTCCTCTTCACTATGTACAGTAACCTACCTCTTACAGATCAGAAAGAGGCTAACAAGATGGTTATAAGTGTACTGGAAATCTCCTTGAAATCGTGGAAATATCCTCTTAAAAGCTGCACTCCATTAAAAAAATAAACAAAAGATCCCTTGCCTCAAATTTCACATTGCCAAGCAGGTATAAACAGATGCAGAGATGTCCATCGGAGAGCACACACGGGCGATAAAAACAGCTGTGAAACACCCATAACAGCTACTTAACATTGTCCGTTTATTTTTCTGCCAGGGCTCCTGAGCTTTTTAACAATTGTCTGGCCCTCGAACTTTAATGAACAGAGCCATGCGCTCCTGCAGGGAATGACCCCTGCATGCAACACTACATAGAGAATCCTTCCTCTTCACTATGTACCGTAACCTTCCTCTTACAAATCGGAAACAGGCTAACAAGATGGTTATAAGTGTACTGGAAATCTCCTTGAAATCGTGGAAACATCCTCTTAAAAGCTGCACTCCATTAAAAAAATAAACAAAAGATCCCTTGCCCCAAATTTCACATTGCCAAGCAGGTATAAACAGATGCAGAGATGTCCATCGGAGAGCACACACGGGCGATAAAAACAGCTGTGAAACACCCATAACAGCTACTTAACATCGTCCGTTTATTTTTCTGCCAGGGCTCCCGACCTTTTTAACAATTGTCTGGCCCTCAAACTTTAATGAACAGAGCCGGTTCCTAGCATGAGGTGTCAGGGACGGAAAAGGCTTTGTGTGCCTGTTTACGCAGCTCTTAAGGCCCGGGAATTATGCCAGGGAAAAAAAATAAGTTGGTATCTTAATGGGAGCTGCATATATTTGCTAAGCCCAAATACACAGGGACAGAATGCCTATCACATCCCTAAGCATCCCTTCAGTGCTGTGGCTTCTGCACAGGCACACATGGATCTGCATAGTCATAGGCCTGTCATGGGAGAACAATTTCCAAAGCTTTCTAGAAGATTCTTGAGCCTGGGGGTGCTCCCCCCCCCGCCCTCCACCTCCCACCGGAGTCTCCCGCCCAAACCAAAGGGTGCAAATGGAAACGAAGGGAGACCAAGAGAAGAGGCGACTCAGTCCTTCTTTAAGGACCATCCTTTCTGCTCAAAATCCTTTCCAGCTGCTTTTCTCCTTACAGGGGGAAAGAGACAGGTGCTCATTTCTTCATCTTCGCCAGGACGAAAACATCCTGGTGGTTCAGGGGCCATTGATGAATATAAAAATGGTCAGAAGGAGAAGGGCTAAGTATGTTCGTATTTTCTTGATGGGTGTGAGTGCGTGTGCGTGTGCACCTGGAAGTCATGGCGACCTCTGGTGATTTACCCCTCCTGGGGGCCTGGAGGATATTCAGAGAGGTGGCTGAGTAAAGCCTGTCCCCGCCTCCCGTCTCTGGTATTCCGAGGAGGTCTCCCATCCAAGTACTTGCCAGAGTCGACCCTGCTTAGCTTCCGAGATCTGACGAGATCGGGCTTGCCTGGGCAGGAGAAGAGCTAAGGAAGAAGAAGAAGAGGAGGAGATTGGATTTATACCCCGCCCTTCACTCGGAGTCTCAGAGCGGCTTACAAATTCCTTTCCCTTCCCCTCCCCAGAACAGATGCCCTGTGAGGCGGGTGGGGCTGAGAGAGCTCTGACAGAACTGCCCTTGAGAGAACAGCTCTGAGAGAACTGTGGCTTGCCCAAGGTCACCCAGCAGCTGTGAGTGGAGGAGTGGGGAATCCATCCCGGTCCTCCCAGATTAGAGTCCATGGTTCTAACCACTACACCAAACTGGCTCTAACTCTCTCTCCCACTTTTCCACAACTTCAATTTGCAGCCTCCCAAGAAAACTTTTTAATAGTAATAATAATAATTAAAAAAGGCTTGGGGAAAATCCCATATGGCTGCATTTAGCAGGTTGGATTCAACCACCTTTTTCGCTCAAGCTCTCCCATTCTCCCTCCTTCCTACAGCTGCTGGCCCACACAGCGGCTGTCCACGCAGGTTGCAGGATCCCTGGCATGGCACTGGGAGGGGGGGCAAATGTGATCCTTCCCTTCAGCACCTTTCCTGGTGCCTGTGCCAAGTGAGAGCCAGTTT
>NW_015163746.1:83430-86101 GCF_001447785.1 Gekko japonicus | reverse complement strand
GCCGTTGGTTCATAGTGTGTGCTTACTCCCAGAGTGAAAATAGTTAAATAAATACCTGACTCCTTCCCTGCACCCTCTGCTACTCATGGGCCCTTGGCTGGATGGAAAGTTGTGGGGGCTTGCCAGTAAGTCAGGGGGGCCTAGCCCTGAGATGCCCCACTTTAGCTATGGGACTGTGAGGAACCATTGATAAGCAGTCTTTGGGTGTGATCTATCAACCATACGGATCTACTTAATGATAGTAGGATCCAAACCACATTTTACCAACTTGTCAGCAAGAATATTATGTGGAACCTTATCAAAAGCCTTACTGAAATCAAGATAAAGTTATAAGCCACCTCAAGAAAAATGGAAGGGAAGATAAAAGTGTTTCAGATCCATAACATGAAGTTGCCATTTTATTCTGCTCTATAGTAGTATGCTCTATAGAACTGTGCCTTTCCCCAAATCTTTGGAAACTATTTCTTTGTCAAGAGACCCACTATGATAAAATTCAGCATTTTGAGACAGGCCTTTAATACATTTTACAACTGCGGCTGAAAATAAATTGTCTACAGCTGTCCTCATCCTCCGAGGGTGAAGTCTAGCACCTTGTCAGTTCTACCATAGTGACTCTATAGACAAGGAAGTGAAGTTTTCAAAGATGCTTTTGGAAGGTAAGGTGACAAGGTGGATGCACAACAATAAAAGTCATAGAACATACTATGAACACTAGTCTTAACTGGTGAAACAGGATTCAACTTTGACTATGGTGGCAAAAATAATGACATTTTGATTTTCAGAAGAATTGGGTACAATAGGAATGGAACTGTGGCGCTGAGAGAGCCCCAACTACTGAAACTACAGTAATGGATGCTTTCTAAATGCTCACAATTCCAAGAATTAAGAGCCTAGCCTTATTTTCTTTTTTTTTTTTTTGCAAATATTTTTTCTTTTATTTTAAAGACAAAACAAACATACAAGGGGGGGAAATTTTCTTACAATTGCTTCTTTGACAAAATCATGCCTAATTTATTGTACATTTATGAAATTCACCATTATATAATTAAAAATATCACCTTCAAATATATCTATACTTTATAAATCCTTAAGAAGTTTTGAATGTCAATATTGTTTACTTAATATACTCTTCAAATCACTTATAAAATCTTGACCATGTATTTTCAAATGTGGATTCAGGTTGTCCTTTCAAAATTAGAGTTAGTTTGTCCATTTCCACCGTTTCCAAAATTTTGCTTGAAATTTCTTCTCTCAAAGGTGTTTCTGTTCTTCTCCAGTACTTAGCATACAGTATTCTAGCAGTTGTAGTCACATAGAGTATAAGATAAGAGTCATTTTTTTACAATATTCTGGTAAGATATTCAACAAAAATATTTCTGGAACAAAGGGTACAGAACATTTTAATTTTCTTTGGTAAAAGTTTGTGAATCCAGGCCCAGTTTTGTTTTTGTTTTTTTGCTTTATCACATAGCCACCCCATATGATAAAAAGAGCCAACATTATTTTGACATTTCCAACATAGATTTGAGCAATTAGGGTCAAACTCTGCCAATTTATCAGGCATCACATACCATCCATAAAAGATCTTATACATATTTTCCTTATACAACATTGCTTTTGTAATTTTTACTTTCCCCCCCCCACACCTGTGACCCATGTTTTGAGCCCACTTTATCATAACATTTTTAACAACTTCATCTTGGGTCTTGTTTGTTAAAAGCATTGCATATATTTTCTTAACGAGTTTTTCATCAGCATACATCAACATCTTATCTATTTCTGACTTCCGGTCGATCTAAGATGGAGGACTGACGCACTTTCGCGATCGTGCGAAGTGGGCGACGGCTGCTTTTGACAGTTTGGGCAGTTTCCAGCCCAATGCATCGCTCCCCAGCGAGGGGGGGGGACAAGCAGGCAGCAGCGCCTAAGAGGGCGTGTGAGATTGGCATGATCTAGCTTCGGAAGAAGCTGAATCAGGCTTTGATCTCCTCCCACGAAGAGGGCAAGTGCCGAGCAACTCTACAGCGGCCGTTCGAGCCGGAATACCGGCTTAAATCCTTCACCAGCCGACCTCTTGAAGAAGGGCAACAACAGTGAGTGAAAAGAAGCAATGCGAAACCCGATTTGATCGTGCTAGATAACAATAAACGTGCCGCTTACCTGAACTGTGATATGAAATAAGCTGAATTAAGCGGTTGAGCGGATAAAGAATAAACAGTCCCAGAAATCTGATTCCGGTAAAGAAAAAAGTTGATTGAAGGCTACAAAACAGTAAAAAAGTATATTGTTTAACATTCCTGCGGTGAGGATCGAGATGTGCGCGCAGCCGAAAAACCGAAACTGACGAATTGTATCGCGGGAGGAATAGGTTGGTGTAACGGAAAAAGTGTTCCGAGTGGGCTGAACAGGAAGACGAAACCCTAGAAGGGCAGTAGCTAACAGGAAGAAGCTCGGACCCTTTAAGGTGCAGGACCGGATGTGAGTGTAAGCGAAGAGACGGGACCTGCAAAATGGCAAACTGACCTACTCTATACCTGAATACCATCGAGAAGTTGCGCCCGACATTTTGAGGAGGACTTTAACTTAAATTGGTTTTTAATCATCTTTTAGAGGGTCTGTGAAAGCGTAAACAGAGGGAAATGGTTGATTTGCACTTTACCTTCTAGAAGAG
>NW_015163746.1:63768-77303 GCF_001447785.1 Gekko japonicus | reverse complement strand
AGCGTTTTTCCCTCGCGAGGGAGTTCCGGTAGCCTTATATACGTTTTTCTTCGGCATGTAGGCGTTTAAAGATAGATTTTATGTAGAATTACGGGAGAAGGGGACGGGAGCTCCGAGATTAAGCGTGCGCCATGCACCGCTAGCTCCGCCCCCCCTTTTCTTTACGTAATTTATAAGCTAACCATCTGGTTGTTTTGTTGGCATTTTCAAAATAATTTTGTTTGTCATACATTATTATTTTTTTGCTATTTCCTGTGTTAATCGGCAACTCATTTGATGTTGCAAGAGTGTAAGTTTATTTTTTTTCTATTCAGTTGAATCCCATTTCATGTTTCCTTCCTGATTTTTAATCTGGTCTTGGATCTAGAAGTATTTTTCTGATCTCTGTTTCCTAACGTATGCTGATTCTCTAATCATCCATCCTCTGGCAAAGGCTTTAAATGTGTCCCATACAATCTTGATGGAAATTTCTGGTTCAATTTTCTGTTCAAAAAACAGTTGAAATTCTTTTTTGGATTCTCTTACAAACTTTTCATTCTTTAAAGTAGAAGTATTCAGTGACCATCTATTCTTTTAGGGATATCTTGTATTTCAAGGGTCATCGGGTTGTGGTCAGCAAAGGTTGCTTCTAATATGTCGTTTGTCAATGTGGTAGAGATCCAGCACATATCTATTCTTGACCAGGACTTATGCCTTGCTGAATAAAAGTTATAGTCTTTTTTTGTGTGGATTCAGCAATTATAGCCCATTGAAGAACATAGCTGTAAGCATAGCTTTACGATGAAGTGAATCAACAGTATATTTTCAAAACATCACCAAGAGAAATGAATTGTTGAAAGACAGTTTATGTACACATCCTTGTTCAGAAGAAGATCATTGTCGAAACAGCACACCATTTTGGAGACCACCATCTACATTCACTATATATATTACTTATTTTTTGTTATTGTATATTATGATTTATGAATATACTACCAAGCGCTAAATTGTCACAGTTCTTTTTCCTTTTTTCATTGGTCTTATTACTGTGCCCATTCTTGTAACTATTCTCTGAGATTCTGTCAAAGACAGCATTGTAGTTTCCAATCATACACATTTCATCAAAGTCCTGTTTTGATATCAGTTCCTGTAGGGTTTTGTAAAATTTCTCCTGGTGTTGATTTGGTGCATAGATATTTATAATGGCAGTCTTTTCCCCTTGTTTTTGCATTGGCACCAATAAGATCCATCCATCTTCTGAGGCATAAATAACTTCTGAATACAAATGTTCTTTTATGTAGGTCACAACGCCTCTTTTCTTCCTTTCCTTATCTGAAGAAATGAAGGCTTTCCCAAATTTCTTAACTTGTAAATATTTTTGATCTGCAGCTTTAATGTGAGTCCAGTAAGATTTGTTTGGAGTCCATTGCCTGTTTCTTCTACTTTGTCTTCCAGTTTAGAGGTTGTTTAATTCAATTCAGCAATCTTCTGGTTATTTTCTAACAGTTGTTTCTGTAGATCCTCCATTTTATTTGATAACTGTTGTGACATGTCCTTCATTGTATCTTTAATTGGATCCAATGCTTCTGCAATTGCAGCTTTTATAGAAGTTGAGACTGTGTCCTGGATCAATGTTTGCAAATCTTTTATTGAGGCCTGTGACAGACTTATACCTGGAGAACTAGAGGATTGTGGTTTAGGAGGGGGCCTATTTGTGCCTGCCATCTTTGACTAGACTTATACAAAAAGACCAGAGAATCTCCACAGTATTAAAAGAGACAATTTTTCTATATCCACAATACAACTTATTATTTATAAAACAACCCTATTGTTAACAAAATAAGATAAAATACTTCAAAGCCACCTAGAGCTTTCAATTTTATCAGCTATAAGCCAAACATACACAACAAAAATGTGACTCAATATGACAGTTTTGTTATGAGAAAAAACGTTTTGGCAAGCTCTTCTTTCTTTTCCTTATATCGAAAGGACAGGGGGGGAAAAGGACAGAGGAATCACAAGGGGGACTCAATATGACAGTTTTGTTATGAGAAAGAACTTTTTGGCAAGCTCTTCTTTCTTCTCCTTATATCAAAAGGACAGGGGGAAAAAAGGACAGAGGAATCACGAGGGAAGGAGAAAGAGTTCCAATAATTAAAATTCATATATTAAAATATTAAAAAAGATTTTAAAAAATCAAAGCCAGTTGCCATGTGAATTAGTCTTTGTCTGTTATAGTGAATTTCTTAATTGTATTTCCAAAGAGCAAAACACAGTCCAAGATTTGCAAAAAAATAAATAAATGCTATAATCCATGTATTTAAGAGAGAAAATTTATTGACAAGACATCTGGATCTTTAGCTCTGAAAAATAAAGCAATGCTTCTTATGTCTTTTGCTAGCCATGAGGAGGAGGAGGGGGAGTCCTCCCGTGCCCGATCTTGAACTGTGTCTCTTTAAATTTTAAAGGGCTTAAGTGCTAGAAGAAAAGTCTGTTTTTTGCTTGGTTATTCATTGTGATCTTCTTAGATGTTTTTAGGCAGGATTTCAAAAGCCCCCTTAGATGGGAAGCAACAGCTGGTGCTCATGGCTGCCAAGAGCACACTTTGAACGCTTCTTGCTGGGGACGATCCGGGGCTACAACCTGTGTGCTGCCACAGAACGGGGAGCCTGGATCAAATTCCTTGCTCTGCACCCCTCTCCAGGGAGTGCAGTGAAGTTCAGGAGCCCCCACACTCCTCTGAAGAAGCGCAAACCCGGCGACACCTGAGGAGCAATTCCCAGTGTCATCCGTCTTGCCACACTGCAACCCAGAAGTTCCGCCTTATTAACTATTTGTAGGGATATGTATAGCTGTATGGTTTACAGGACTGTGTGCTATCACCATTTTTGATCCCTTGCTCAGTCTGCTTTGTTTGCCTATGTAGTGTGTGCTTTCAATTTTCTTATTAAACTTGTTTTCTTTTTGAATGCAGGTAGTCTGAACTTTGTGGACCCACATTAAAGCCCCTGTTCAGTCACACTTACTGGGAGTGGAAGGGCAATGGGCAGTGGGTGATCCTTACTTCTCTACAGAGCGCGAGTACAAGCGCTTATCTCTTAGGAAGTGGGTACGAGTAACAAAGGAGATACAAGAATGGAGTGAAGCCTATAAATGGCAATGTAGCATAGGGTCGCTGGGTGCTAGCTCTCAGAAGAAATGCACTGTAAAAATTGACTCGCTGATGGTGGTGACACCCAGGGAATGACAGAAAGTAAATTCAAGAGAGGAGTGACAGAAGCCTCACTGAGCAGGAAGACTGAGGATGGCAGCACAGGTCTCTCATGCCCACGCAGAAACAGTGGCTTGCAAGCCCCATTTACCCACAAATTCTATAAAACAAATTCTTCAATATTGATGTGCATTCATGAATGGTGAATACAATTATTATAACAACAGGAAATGGGGAAATAAGTTCAAAATATACTTATCTGGTTGCTTCACTTTAGAAAGAGATCAGAATGTGGCCTAGTTTTTTATCGGGGTTTTGTGATATTCATTTTGCTTTCCAATTCCCATTTGTCAGAGCCTTTGTAATCACAAGAAGAGAATAATGTCTCTCCTCTTATCATCTTGTCATAATGAAAAGGATTGTCGTGCATGCCAATTGATTTCACCTTCTTCTCTATTTAATTTTTTTTGTCAATAAAACAGATGACCACAGAAAGAAATCACGCTCTGACATGATAAATGGTTGCATTGTCACCCCAGAAACTCGCTAGAAAAGGTGCACTACAAGACAAATATATCATAACAAATATGTATTGCATTCAATATAAATGCTGGTTTAGCACTCTACGGAAGTTATCCATTGAATTCTAATGGAAGTAGACTGCACCAGCTAGTTTATGGCACATTTAATATGCTGTGTCCTGCTCAGAGGTTAAGATGCTGAGCTGCAGACCGGAAGGTCTGTAGCTTGGCAGTTCGAGACCCTAGTGCCGTATAATGGAGTGAGCTCCTGTCTCTGGCACCAGCTCCTACCAACCTAGCAGTTCGAAAAAAAGAAATTGCATGTACATATATAGGTACCACTTTTATGGGAAGGTAACAGCATTCCGTGTGCTTCAGCATTTAGTCATACCAGCCACCTGACCATGGAAACATCTTCGGACAGCGCTGGCTCTTCGGAAATGGAGATGAGCACCACTTCCTAGAGTCAGATTCTACTAGTTTTCGAGCAAGGAAAACCTTTACCTTAGTTGACTCTAAATGAGGCATTGTTGAATTATGTCTTGGATTGTGTTAATTAAAAAACTCTCAATATGACAGTGTATAAATTGAGATCAGTGTGCCATGAGACATGTCATGTTATGAGTAGGTGCACTGCAATTAGTTTGAATATTTGCCACTAAATAGACTCAGTATAATCCAAGGTAGCAGTACCCATGACATGTGCCTCAAAATACTATCTTGAAAGTCAACAGTTTATGAGAATTTGGAAAGACCCCTGAAATTGCTATGATAATCATCATTGTGGAATTTGTCTCATTTCTTTATTTTATATTTTGGTGTACTATGTAACATACTGCCACTAAATAGACTCAGTATAATCCAAGGTAGCAGTACCCATGACATGTGCCTCAAAATACTATCTTGAAAGTCAACAGTTTATGAGAATTTGGAAAGACCCCTGAAATTGCTATGATAATCATCATTGTGGAATTTGTCTCATTTCTTTATTTTATATTTTGGTGTACTATGTAACATACTGGAATAAGGCCCATTGTGGAAATAAATACAATGAGCTCTAGAAAGAGGCTCTGGGAAGGTGCCCAGACCTTGGGCACTCAGTGTCAATTTGTTGTGGCGACAGGGTATAATGACACCATTTTCTCCAAGGGAACTGATCTCTGTCATCTGGAGAGCAGTTGTAATTCTGAGTGATCTCCAGACCTCACCTGGAGATTGACAACAATGGTTCCCTAGGAGGAAATGGCTGGTTTGGAGTAATTTGTCAACCTTCTCTAGACTGAATGGACTGAAATAATCCAAAACTTGACAAGAAGATGCACATGGGGCTTCGAGTTCTGTTATGACTCATCCAATGAGTCATCTTGGGGGCATTGGATCATGCAGGGCCATTTGGAACCGCATAGGGTCCATTTGGCTCTGCGGGTGAGCTAAAATACACTTGCCATCCAAACAGGGTTGGGGTGGCATGTTCACGCGGGCCTTCAGAGCATGGTGAACCATGGAACTGCCATAGCAGTAATTCAGTCCACTGTGACCCCCGCCGTGAAGATCAGTTCGAGTGTGTGCCCCGCTCGATGAGTGGGAGCCATGCTCTCGATACTCATGTGCCCCGCTTGGTGCCCCGCTTGGTGAATGGGAGTCCTCTTGAGTTGATGGGCCAATGGCTGATTGAGTACACAGCACAGCCAACTGGAGAGCCAAAAAGTGCCAATACACTAGGGTTTTTATATATATATCAGATTATATAGATAATACAGTGATGAAAAGGAATTTATACTGCCAACATGGTAGGCTGTGTTTAGTACGACTGCAGTCTTTCTCATGTACTTGTCTTGGAGTGCATTCTTATAAAGGTAGTAGAGCTGTAGTAGTTGTAATACATGGATCTTACTGCTCCAAGTCCAATGATCCCTCTAAGCCGTGGAGTCCTGTGAGCAAAAATTCTACTTTGTGTGCTACTGGTATTAAAGTTGTGAGCGAGTGATTTGGCTACTGCATAAATTAGTTTGCTCTGGAGCCCTTCTTCCTGAGCTAAGACAAAAATGTGTGAGCCGGAAGCTAAAAAACTCTGAGCTAGCTCACACCAACTCAGCTTAGAGGGAACACTGGCTCCAACCTAACTCGCATTTAACATGTGACCCAGGATTTAACTGAAAAATAGTGATTGTAGACCAAATAAGCTCCTGGACATGGTGTGGCTACAGGAGGGGTTTCAGCTCCCCCCCCCTTCCACCTTGCACCTTCTGCTTGAAGATGACCTGAGAGAGGTGTTTGTCCCACTGCTGGTTCCAAGTGTTTCCTGGAAAGACATGTGAAATGGATTGTGGGACAAAAAGCTCTCCCCCACAGCCATTTTCTCCAAGTAAAAGCACATGGAGCGGGAGGGGGGAAATGTTGAAACCCCTCCTTCCATCGTGCTGCTTTCAGGAGTTAATTTGCCCCCCACAGGTTATTTTTATGGAGACTCCCAGGTTACATGTTCTATGTGAGCTAGGTTGAGGTTTCCTTCAAAGTTGCCTCACGCAGAACATGCTGTGTTGCATTTAATATATCATCTCATCAGACCTTAAACTATGCAACTCTGCCTTTCATAATTTCCTAAAACTTAATGAAGACCATGCATTTTTAACAGAATGCAATTCCATTCATTCACTTAGACCGATTTCCCACAGCCACTGCTCTGCGCTCGCTCCTCTCTTTGCCCTGATGATACGTGTCAATTTCCCACTCGAAGCCGCACGGCTGCATTTTGACCCGTGGCTTCACCCGATTTCCCCCACAGTTTCGTGATCCTGTTTTTTGAGGATTACAAAACCGCAAGCAAAATTGGGCAAAGCCGTGGGTCAAAATGCGGCTGCGCGGCTTCGAGTGGGAAATTGACACGTACCATTGGGGCAAAGAGCGCAGAGCAGTGGCTGTGGGAAATTGGTATTAGTTACTTACATCACTTATAGGCTGTTTTTCTCACTGAGACTCAAGGCAGATTACACAGCATCAAGTCAATACAATCAACAATATGGGATATTCAATAAACAATGCAAAAGGATTTGGATCATGGAAATCTTAAACCAAGTAGCAAATCTGAAACAAAGCTGAAAAAAGCGTAAGCATTAACATGGCATGTTCAACAATGCAGAATTCACATAGCAGGGTCACATTTACAGCAAGAAATAATCTGTATTATGCATAGTTATAGTCCACAGTCACTATCCCTTTACCAAAGCATCTTTCTGAACTATTTCATTACAATACAGTCTATTACCTGTGTTATAAAGCTCTCCTAAATAATTCAGTTTCACATAAAATGTGAGCCACTTCAGAGACATTTCCTCAGAACAGGTACAGGTAGTTTGCACCTGCCTGCATAATGGCACAATACACAAAAATTGTTCAGAAAACTGGGGATATATCGGGAGAGGCAGTCTAGGCCTCATTTGGAAACCTGTGTACAGTTCTGATCACCGTACTTCAAAAAAGATATTATAGCATTGGAAAAGGTGCAGAAAAGGGCAACTAAAATGATTAAGGAGATGGAACACCTTTCCTATGAAGAAAAGTTAAAGAGGCTTTTTAGCTTGGAGAAATGATGACTGAAGGGTGATATGACAGAAGTTCACAAAATTATGCTTAGGGCAGAGAGGGTAGAGAAAGAAGTACTTTTCTCCCTTTCTCTTAATACAAGAACTCATAGGCACTCAATGAAATTAATGAGCTGTAGGCTTAGAATAGATAAAAGGAAGTATTTCTTCCCCCAAAGAGTAATTAACACATGGAATTCACTGCCACAGGAAGTGGTGGCAGGTACAAGCTCAGACAGCTTCAAGAGGGGATTGGATAAACATATGGAGCAGAGGTTCATGAGTAGCTATTAGCCACAATGTATTGATGAAACACTATGGGACAGTGATGCTCTGTATTCTTGGTACTTGGGGGTAACCATGGGAGGGCTTTTGGAGTTCTGGCCCTGCTGGTGGACTTCCTGATGGCACCTGGGTTTTGGCCACTGTGTGACACAGAGTGTTGGACTGGATGAGCCAGTGGCCTGATCCAACATGGCTTCTTTTTATGTTCTTAGCATGTATGTTAGACTGGCCCTAAGCCACAATTGGTCCTAAACCACAGAGGAGCTTTAAGATGACAACGAGCACCTCGAATTGAACCTAAACAAAAACAGAAAATGTGATAAACTTAGTTCAAGTTTACTATTATTACGATCAAAGATCAGTTACATGTTGAAAAATTCTTAGCTAAAATACATTAGAATTAAAACTGGAGCTAAATACAGTTCATATAATAAACATGAGTAAAATGTGTTAGAATAAGTACAGTAAAACAGGATCAAGTTCTGCTGAGTGATAACCTTAATGATGGCCTATTATGAGTATTATGCCTCTGTAGTTGCATATATGTATTGCTAACTAGTCTGCCAGCAACTTTTACCTTGCAGGCACAAGCTGCCTAGTGGTGTTCTTTTTTTTGGTTCTAGCAACTTTTACCTTGCAGGCACAAGTCCAGATAATGAAAAAAGATCATGTAAACTCAGAATTAACACCCCCCCCCAAAAAAAAAAAGTTGGAATAAAGAGTCAGGCACAATACATTGGACAAATCTAAGGGCCACTTCATCCAACATTTGAACTATTAAATGGCAAGGGCAAAACTAAGCTGTGGTGTGGTCAAGCCCAAAGGTCACCACTAGGGGTGTGTAAAAAAATTGGCCCATTTGGATTCGACTGAATCGGGCAGAATCAATTTTGGCTGCCAGTAAGACTCCCGCATGTCAGCTTCGTCAGTACGAGCCCATCCGGGAGTCTTTTGGCCAGCCAAATGTCAATCACACATACACACAAGCGATACATATCTAGGAATTTTAGATAGAAAAATACAGAGACATTTGGATTAGCAGGAAGATATCATTGTGGGTGACACGTTACCTGTCCAATATGGCAAGTCAAATCTGCAACGAAAAAGGAAATAACTAGGGTAAGGGGATCGTGAGTTGACCAGCAACACATGTGGAAAGGTCCCAAACTGCACAAGGAATGGAACCAGTAAGATAGGGTGGGGTTAGGAGGATAGAAGCAAGAGAGCGAGAGCAATGGGGTGGTACTCTCCTTTTATACCCTAAGATGACTGGAAGTGGATGCTTCCTTTGTCACATCATCCCCAGGAAGTGCTAGAAAAATCTAGATTTTTCATGAGAATAGGATTAATGGTTGGGCAATTGAAATAATGTTTCTGTAATAGTGACATCTCTTAAGGGGAATGGGGGAAGACAAAATAAATGAAAGAGTAGTGATGTCTCAGCTTCATTGCCGGTAGTTGGTGTTAAGGATTCGATCGTTAACAGCTGCGTTATTAGGGTGGGTGGCTGGCAAACATGCTTGCTCACTAATCCTATCATGGACAAAGTTATTTTGTTTAGGACAAAGCTGAGTATGTGCTTCACCTGGGGCTGTCAATATGCGGGGGGGGGGGGGGCCTGCATGATGGAGGAGCTTTCTATGACATCTGTGAAAGAATGTCCAGGTTCCCTTTGCAGAGCAAGGCTTCTCTTCAGTGAACTGCTGCTGGTTCCATGTGATTGCAGGGTCAGGGAGGCTGGCTTGCCATCTGGCATCTGGCATCTGGCAAGAGGCATCGGGTCTTCCATGGGTCCATGTCTAGGTAGACACGTTGCTACAGGACTAGGTTTCCCTTGTCTGTGCACATGCCAGCATTCCAGTAGGGTGGCACAGTCTCATGGCTACTATCCAGTCCATTTCCCTGGCACACAATTTGCACAGTCCAGCTTTACAGTTATAGTCCATAACCTTTATAGATGGTGAAACATGGCAACACATCACTGGACATCGCAGTCCATTCAGGTCCATTTTCCTATTGTGCCTCACTGCCCTGCATCTTTGGTTTAGGCTTCTGGAACGTGTACTGGCTGGATCCCCCATCTCTCTTGGGTCTTCATAGACATGCTTGCTAGCCAAGCAGTCTGCTCTTCGCCGTGGACTCTCCTCTTCAGAAGGTTGCTATATCCACATCAACGCTCCTCTCTCTTTCATCTCTGATCTCTTAAGATCATCTCAACCCTTTGTTTCCTAGCTTGTGTATGTGTGTGTGATATTTTTACTTAATTAGCTTAATGTATCACAGCTATTTTATTAATAAATTTTATTAAAGATATTTCCTGTCTGTCATCAGTCCTGCTTCAAGTGAGCTCTGATATAGCTGGAGTACGATCCCTAGCATGTGCACCTATTATAGAAAGGTCTCTCAGCTAAATTCCCCTATTGAAATCTAAACAGAGACCCAGGTGTTGCAGCTTAGAAAACTAACCAAGCAAAAACCTCCAAAGGAAGTTTGAAAAACTAGTACAGGGCCAAAAGTTAAAAACATCAATAGGTATAGACAAAAGTACATGTGTTTATTTTTTTAAAATATATAAAAATCTTGTAGGGGCCCAAAGAAAGCCTCATAAAGTAATCAAAGTGAAAAATGCACAAAAAGAACCATATATGACCTGATTTGTTTCCGCCCACAGGAGCCTTCTTCAGAGGTCAAATAGTACAGCATACAACATACAACAAAGTCCCTGTTACACTTGTAAGGCAGTAAACAATTGATATAGGACCAAAACTGGAATGATACTGATATCAATATTACATTGGCCCTGATAAGGTGATTTTACTTGTACTTTTAGGACCTAAACTGGAAACATTCCATTTGTGGTCCTATATCAATTGTTTACTGCCTTACAAGTATAACAGGGACTTTGTTGTATGTTGTATTCTGTACCAGTTGACCTAACAGTGGAATAGGATGCTAATTGTCCCCTAGGACAAATTGAGAGCTACAGAGCTTCCTGGTTTAACTAAGCTTGAGCAGAAGTGGGGAGAGGAAGAGGGTGGACATTAGGGTTTATGGAGGTCCCTAAAGAGGGGATTGATGTAAAACAAGGGACTAATCACTCTCCAAAGAGAGGGGGGTTACTCTAATTGGAAAGGAAATGAGGATGAGACAAATCAAACACCCCTTCATGGAGGGGGGCTATTATAAGAGGGGATACTCAGGAAAAAGGAAGGCAGTTTCTGATATAAAGTCTGGGAGAATAACTTCCACAAAGAGAAGAAAACAATATGGTGGTTGATAGATGCCCTAGAGGAATCTGAATAGTTTTAACAGGAAAAGGGAGACAAATTCCAAGAGGTCAGAGTTCAGGAGTCTGCAGTTGCACAAAGGGAAAAAAGCATCCTTTAAAAGAAACAGGGAAGAAACCAAAATATGTAGACGAGCCTTTGTTGCGGTCATCAAACCATCACCACTGCCATTTCATAGTCTGAAGATAAACCAATTTAAATTTGATGCCCCCTACCCACCCCAGTACATCATAGGGTAACAGACTTCCCCATCCCAGCATTCAGTGGCTGAATGTTCTTTACCGTCATAAAGCTCAAGCAGCAAAACTCTGGCACCTTGCATTGCACCCTGGGAATTGTAGTTCTCAGCTGGCCTCACTGCAACCATAGCATCATGGGAGCAACAGACCCATCATGGGAACAACATGGCCAAGCTCCAAGTTTTCTGAGTGCCAGGCAAAGACTGAAATGTGTGGGAGCAGAGCCAGACCATGCATTGGGCTGGCTCTGTCCCCCACCTAACTTGGATATTTGTCCCAGTGTCTCCTCTTTTTCCTTCCTGGGAGGCAAAGATGGCTCCCCAGCTGCACAGCTTGGCGGCTGGCATCCAGGTGGGGCCAAATTGTGTTTATATCAAATCAGAAAGCCACCCCAAAGCCAATGAGATGCAGTAATTATTGGCAGAAAGTGGAAATACCGTACGGTACCGTCAGTTTATTATTACGGTCTTCGACCAGTACATAACAATTTAAAAGACAAATAGCAACATTCCCAATACTATCCTAGCTGGTTATGAGCCAGTAAAAATCTTAGTAACATAAAGCTTATAAGTTATATAAAATATAAAGGAAAAAGTAAAACGACTTTTCAAACCTTTTAAGCCATTTTAAAAGTCAGTTTAAAACAATTTTTGATAAAAGTAGAGATATGGAGGAATTTCAGACAGGTGATATATTCTGGTTCAGGAACGGTTCCCGAACAGTTTCTGGTCTGACATTTCAGACAGAACTGTTTTAGAACTGGTTCACTACCAGAATATATTTGTACTTTCACACACAAACGCTTCTGTCCCGTTCAGGAAACGGGGCTGAACCGTTTTACCTGTAAACCACTTCCAAGTAGTCTTCAGTTTCTTCTCCCGGATCCGAAACGCTTTTTCCCGCCGTTTTTCGCCCGCATGGGCGATCTCCGGCTTTTTTTTAAATGTTCGCTTTAGAGCGCTATAGTGCTATAGTGCTATGACACAACAGCAAAACAGCACTATAGCAACCCCATTGGAATGCCTGGAGTGTTGTGTATAGAGCGCTATAGCGTCTAAAGTGAATGTTAAAAAAAGCGCTGGAGATAGCCCGCGTGGGCGAAAAATGGCAGGAAATGGCAAACTGATTCATATCCAGCTGTTTACCGGTAGGGGAAAGCCATGTGTGAAATGGCAGCCCTATATCAGTTTACTCCATGATGGATCAAAAATGGCTTCAAACTGGCTTAAAAAGGGTAATGTGAAATTCCTCATGATCTATTTGCCTCGCTTTTTTGCGTTCCTTATATAGCTGGGCGCAGAACCTAGCCACCTGTCTTGATGTATGATGATTCCTATCTAACAACAGGTATTCTAATTTAGTTTTGTTTGATCTTCCTATCACTAGCACTTTGATTATCTGATTGTCTTAAATGTTTTCAATGTTTTAACTCTTGTATATGGTTATATGGCACTGGGTACTGACTAATGTAAGCCGCCCCGAGCCTGTTCGAGGGGAGGGCAGGGTATAAATGGAATTAATAAAATAAATAAAATAAAACGTATGGAAAGAACAGTTAAAAAGATATGCTCCATAGAGTCTATTTCAGTCCGGGAACAAGTGCAGTGCCTGAGAGCATAAGGGATCCCTTTGTACCATCCCTCTATTACTGCAGACAGCAAGGCCATGCTCCTTGCTAGAATACTGTGCACGGAAATGCTAATTGGGATGACTAGACTAGAACATAAACCAGCTATTCTATCTGGATTATGTACAGATCAGCTGAGTCACTTTCTTATCTCACTTCCCTGGAAATTGAAACCAGACAAAAAGGCACATGAATAAGTGTTCAATCAGAATATTTTTGACCATTCTCAAATGCCAGAAATAATTCTGGTCACATTCAGAAAATGATTGTGTTTAGACTGGATCTTAACGAGTAAAGTTGCTACTGCACATCCCTACGATACACTTGTTTCCATATTCTACAAGTATGCTAAAAGTTATTAGAAACAATAATAAGCAGTAATTTCCAAAATTTATCTGACAAAGCAATTACTACCACATATTCCTTAGCAGTTGTAGTCATTCAGAATTGCTGAGGGCTGATCCAGCATGCTCACGACAGCTTGAGTCCTGCTGATAATGTTGACAATTAGTAGGAACAATCTCTCGTTCATGCTGATGTTGTTATTGTGAAACTGAAGTATAAGAACCTGTGATCATATTATCTTGATATAAATCATGTAGATCACTCAGTAGCTAATACATAGTGATAGAATCCAACCAACTTTATTTGTTGCTATAGTAGCCAAAGTCACATGCATTGAAATGTTTTCATTGCAGAAGTGCCTGTGTTAAGATTACATTTTCTATCTGGATCTACATTGTTGAAAAGTTGTTTTTTTAACACCTTGAAATGGTATAGGACACCTGCTCAGTTCTCGTATATG
>NW_015163746.1:19556-62979 GCF_001447785.1 Gekko japonicus | reverse complement strand
ATCTTCTTCTTTTTTGGACACTGGGTGGAGGGGGGAGGGAATAATAAAGGGGGAAATTGATGTATCTGATGTTTGGTTATGTTATGTAAACTTGAGGAAAAGGTTTGTGAATGAATAGAAAATGTTAAACATCAATACAAATTAAAAATAAATTGCAAAAAAAAAAATCTGCACCCAAAAGGGACTTTGGCTATTATATATATAGATGAGCCTGAAACATTGAGAATCTTAAGCAAGTCTAGCAGTGGGTTGATCATAACACTAATGGTGGAAAGAACCATTAAGTCACAACTGACTTCATGACTTTTTCAAGGCAAGAGATAAACAGAGAAGAGTTGCCATTGCCCACCTGTAAGTAGTAACCCTGGACTTTCTTTGTGGTCTCCTGTCTAAGTATTAACCATGTCTGGCCCTGCCTAGCTTCCAAGATTAAACCTGCGGAGGGACTCCTTAGTCATCCTCACCATCCATTCAGCCTGGCCATTGGTTGCAGGGTGAAAGGGAGCAGAGTAGATGTGTCAGATGGCATAGTAGTCCGTGAATTCCTGAAACTTGGACAAGGTGAACGATGCCTGGTATGCCATGTGTGCTGAAAATCCACCACAGGGAGTGAATAGCTGCTTGGGATGATGTGGAGGGGACTGGCACCACTTCTAGCCATTTGGAGTATGAATCCACCAGGATGAAGATAATCTGGCCCTGGAATGGCCTGCAAAGTCGAGGTGCAGGCAGGCCCATGGCTTGTGGAAGAATTTCCACTGATGCACCGGGGCTCTGGGTGGCTCTGGCTGGGACTCTTGGCACATCTGGCAGCGTTTAACACAGTCCTCAATTTCGCTGTCCATGCTGGGCCACCAAACATAGCCGCGGCCAGCGCCTTCATACGCACGATTCCTGGGTGCGTTTTGTGTAAGGCTGCTAGGACTCGCTGGCGCAGTGGAGCGAGCACGACCACCTGGCTTCCCCACAACAAGCAGCCCTTGTGGGCCGACAGTTCATCCTGACATGAGAACACGGTAAACTCCAGGCCCACCTGGCTGACGGCCCACCCCTCCCAACCCAGTCCAAAATGCAGGAGAGCACGCGGTCCCTTGCGGTGTGGCCGGACATGTCGGGTACCTGAATGGGATGGTCAGGCAGGTCCTCGAGGAGCAGGATCTGGTGTGCAGGTGCTGGGTCCGGGTCATAGGAGAGCAGTGGGAGGCAGCTGAGGGCGTCTGCGTGACCCATCACGTTACCGGGCCAGGAGACATTTTTCCCACTTAACCTTCAGGCCAGCAGTGTGGAAACGTTGCAGGACAGCATGCAGAATTTTCAGTGAAGGTCTCAGCTGTGGGGGCAGCTATCAAAACATCGTCAAAGAACGGCTGCAGCCGCCACACCCGGAACACACCCCTGTGTGTCACAATCGTTTGGGCCTCCATGGTGGCATCGTCTACGGGGAACTGCTGGTATGCCTAGGCCAAGTCCAATTTGCCAAAAACCTTCACACCCACCCGAAGAACAGAAACTGCTCAGACTGCATTCAGACATAGCTTTAAACCACAATTGAAAAGGTGGAATGTTAACAAATCCAGCTTGCTGCCTTGCACACCTTCCTCCTCTCCGTTCCAGGGTATGCACAGAATCCAAGGTAAAAATATCAGCATTAATCACCCATGACATACAAATACAGGGGCCTGGGTTACTTCGTATTAGTCCCCCCTCCAAAACCAGGATTCTAAGCTGTGGTTAGATCCTGTTATGGTGGTGGTGGGGAATTTAATGCAATTCTAAACTGAATTTTACCCTTCACAATCTGTTGACCCCAATGGGTTTAGACGGGTGTAGTTCTATTTAGGCTTCCACTGTTAATTCGATTTTACCTCTGTCCTTCCTAGAGTTCTTCCTTCTTAATTTCTGGCAATGTATTGAAAACATGACCACATTACATGTCCAAAGGGCTTATCTCTCTCCCTGCTTGTATGTAACTTTCTATTCAGCTCTCTATTTCCCTTCTCTCCCCTTGCATTCTATAATTTTTCTCTGTGCTGGCTTTAAGCTGCTTAAATCCCATAGAAGTCAAAGATTTAAACAGCCTACCTATGCTCAGGACTGTGGTTTTTGCATTTTTCTGCATGTGTTTCCTTACCTAGAATGAGAGCACTCTAATTGCAGAGTGATTTCACAAGGGACTGATATATGATTATTACCTGCCAACGTTTGATGATATTATCACTGCTGAAGATTATAAGTATTACCTTTGTTTACATGTGACTTCTCCCATTGTAAGCTTGTAGGTCTTTTCTCCAGCTACGGGAGTTTGTGCTTCCTCTATTTGTCTAGTCCAGAAAGCACAGAGATTCATGTCCGACAACATTTTACAAATGAAAATGGATGCTCAAACAGTGGTGGACCTACACTTTTGGAACCCTGAAGCTTGAACTGTTCTGGGGGCCCTTTCTCAACCAGCAACAATAAGGCAACATCCAACAAGGTCCAAAGGGCCTTGCTGCCCTTGCAAGGACCTTGAGGCCCAAATGGCAGAGGACAGGGTGGTGAGGTGGAGCCCTTGAAAATGGGTCATGCAGTGAGCCCCTTCCTGCCAGCAATGAAGTCTGTGTAACTGCTATTATCCTCATTAGGATAAAGAGGTGAAAATCTAATTTTTGGTGTTAAAATGCACAAGTGAGACTAGTGCAGCCTGAATTGAGAATTCAGATGTCTTTTTATGGTTCTGATTGGCTAAGGGCTGAACTGTAGAACTATTAAGCCATGCATCAATGAAGGATTTGAGGATCCAGCTGCCGAAATGTAGGCTACGAATAGATTGTGGTGAACTCAGCAAACCCATACAGCTGGGGCTTCGAGTGCTGCATGCCCCCAAGAAAATTTTGAAATTTGACCATTTACAGGGACATTTTGAGGCCATATAAAATGGGTGTCAGAGCATTAAGGTCAATATTAAGAACTTCAACCCATTGGCTTATGATTCTGTCACTAAAATAGCCTTATTTTAATAACAAAAACTAAAAAAGCCATCAATTTTGTTGAAACATTTACTCATTAAAAAAAGTTGCTTCAGGGCCCCTTCAGGATTAGGAGCCCTGAAGCTTAAGCTTCATTAGTTTCATAGTAGATCCGACCCTGCGCTCATTTGCATCGGTGGGTGGGACACGGGGTAGTTGTACTTTTCATTCATATATTTATATTTATTTTTATATATATATTCATGTTGAAGATTTTGTCCTGCTATTTTCTTTGCCAATCTCCCCGTTTTATTTAGTTGTTCTACAGCCTTTTAACACAAATTATTTGCAAAAGCAGACATCAGGTTGAACATCAGTTTTGATACTGAATTTCATTCTATTTGCCAGGCGAACAACAACAACAACCAGAATTTTGTCCTGAGTGCCAATAAATCACAAAAGAAACTCCATCAATCATAGCGAACCAGATTAGTTTGGCAAAAACCCTAGATAATCTAGCATCATGGCTGGATAGAGAGTTTGGGGACCAACACAAACCAGAATCCAACATGCCATATGCGAAAGGCAGGAACCAAATACAATCAGATGGGTCTGGATGATGTTGATGAAGAGTTGTTTTTTACACCCCACTTTTCTCTACCTTAAGGAGACTCAAAAAGGCTTGCAATCACCTTCTCTTCCTCTCCCCACAACAAACATCTTGTGAGGTAGAAGTGAGAGAGTTCTGAGAGATCTCTGACTGGCTCAAGGTCACCCAGCAGGCTTTGTGTGAAGGAGTGAGGAATCAAATCTGGTTCTCCAGATTATAGTCTGCCACCGCTCTTAAATACTATACCACACTGGCAGTGAAATGCAAGATTATATGTTGCATGGTTAGAATATCTAGGGGTGGGATGATAAAGGTAAAGGTTTCCCTTGCTTGAAAGCCAGTCGAATCCGACTCTAGGTTGTGGTGCTCATTTCTGTTTCCAAGCCGAAGAGCCAGCGCTGTCCGAAGACGTTTCCATGGTCATGTGGCCGGCATGAGTAAATGCCGAGGCGCACGGAACGCTATTACCTTCCCACCGAAGCGGTACTTATTTATCTACTTGCAATTTCTTGTTTTCGAACTGCTAGGTTGGCAGGAGTTGGAACCAGAGACGAGAGCTCACTCCGTCATGCGGCACCCGGGTCTCAAACTGCTGAACTACCGACCTTCCAGCCTGCAGTTCAGCGTCTTAACCACTTGAGCCACCGCAGCTCCAGAACCTATATTTGCAAAATGTCATCAGAGAAACAAAAGGCTAATCGAGACAAAATTAACTAGTACAAGAACTTTGGACCATGGGAAAATGTAGGTGTATATCTGAATACACTCTTAAACACTACACCACACTGGCAGTGAAATGCAAGATTACATGTTGCATGGTTAGAATATCTAGGGGTGGGATGATAAAGGTAAAGGTTTCCCTTGCTTGAAAGCCAGTCGAATCCGACTCTAGGTTGTGGTGCTCATTTCTGTTTCCAAGCCGAAGAGCCAGCGCTGTCCGAAGACGTTTCCATGGTCATGTGGCCGGCATGAGTAAATGCCGAGGCGCACGGAACGCTATTACCTTCCCACCGAAGCGGTACTTATTTATCTACTTGCAATTTCTTGTTTTCGAACTGCTAGGTTGGCAGGAGTTGGAACCAGAGACGAGAGCTCACTCCGTCATGCGGCACCCGGGTCTCAAACTGCTGAACTACCGACCTTCCAGCCTGCAGTTCAGCGTCTTAACCACTTGAGCCACCGCAGCTCCAGAACCTATATTTGCAAAATGTCATCAGAGAAACAAAAGGCTAATCGAGACAAAATTAACTAGTACAAGAACTTTGGACCATGGGAAAATGTAGGTGTATATCTGAATAATAAATCTGAATAATAAATAAATAAATAAAAATAGATTTCATAGAGCAGGATTTTCCTATTTTCCCCTCTGCCTGCAATCCACTGATTTCCCTGAAATGTTGTTCCTGGAGGAAGAGAGGCAGGGAGGGAGGGAGGGAGGAAGGGAGGAAGGGAGGGATTGGCAGAAATTGCTACTTCCCTCTTCTGCAAGTGGAAAATCCAATCCCGTCAGATGTACTGCATGGCTGGATACATGTTATTATCAATACATGGCACTGATGTCGAAATCAATGGAATTTATGGGGTTTTGAATGCATAATCAAAGGATGTATAAACAAGCCTCTTAAGGTGTGCACACATGCATATTGTTGGAAGTTCCAGATGGAATGCCCCCTGTCTCAGACCTCCAAACTGAGTGGCAACAGAGACTAGATAGCTAGACAGGCAAAGTGAACTTTCTTCCTGTATCTACTCTTCTGCCACTGTCCTCTTTGATATGTAGATTGTGATCTCAGGGATCTCTCTCTCACACACACCTTTATTGGTCTGAATGAAGACTTGCTGTCTACTTGCACACACCAAAAGAGGGACATGCGGTCCTCTCTTGGCACCATGAGGCAGATGGGCCTCTGGCCATCTGTCTCCATCCTTTAGCTAGTAAATTAGTAATCTATCAGTCTCTGCTCTTTCCTATCCAAAAGTGTACTTCTCAAATAAAAAGGAGAGAATTTCTCTTCTAAACTCGCAATGTGGCTCTGTGTAGCTTTGCAAGCTGAGTAACCTGGTAAAGTGATGCTCCTGCATTTGTAGCTTTATTTAAGCACTCTGCTAACTATTGGTGACTGGATTAACCACACCAGTTGACCTCAATACATATCTGTGGTGGAGACTGTAACCTCCTATAATGGATATATCCAGGGGGGGGTTTGTAGAAAAAGCCCAACAGGAACTCATTAGCATTATAGGCCACAACCGACAGCACAAACTCATTAGCATATTAGGCTACACCCCCATGCCTTCCCTTGGCTTGCCCGGGTGCCCCGTGGTTGCGGGGAGCCCTGACAAGCCCCCCCTTTGAAGGGAGGGGAAGGCTTGCCCAGGTGCCCTGCAGCTGCGGGGAGCCTGGGAAAGCCAGCCCTTGGACAGGCCAGAGAAGACACGGGGAGGCATTTAAGTGCCTCCCCGATCCTTCCAGAGGCCCCACTGGCCCACCCACCTCAGAGTCCAGGCCTTCTCTTTGTCGACACACACACAGAGGTTTTGGCTGTAGTGGGTGTGGCCAACTCTGAAGCCAGACGGAACTCCGTTCCTGTGCTATTCCTGCCCAAAAATAGCCCTGGATATATCAGTTATGACTTAGTTTCAGTGCCTTGCCTCTCATATAACAGAGAAAGACAGATAGCTATGGATTTTGAAACATGGGTTAAAAAAGAGTTTAATTTGTACAGTCATCCTTCTCTGCTTCTGTGACATGCTCATTAAGCACAGCCAGGCCAGGTGGGAGTAAAGTTTATCTAGGAATTCTTTACTTACTAGGAGAAGATGCCAGGTTTAACATCTGGTCCATTCAATATTTTGGCAGCCATTTAGCACATGTATATAGGGAGCTGCCAGAACTGTAGAGAAAAAGATGGCAATGTTGTATGTCAGTTTCTCCCCAGTAATTCTCCAATAAATAAAAAATAACTTTAATTTGATCTACCATCTATATTTAGAGCTGCATCAAAAGTAAGTTTAGAGGTCTGTGTTTAAGCCTATTTTTGATGTGTTAAGATTGTTTATGTAACATGTAAGCTTACTTTTGATGCAATTAGATCTGTATAAAGGACTTACTATTTAAAAATATTTTAAAGGGAACCTGAAGAATGCAGATTGATATTGATTATATAAATTAATACGGAAAGAAGCTTCCTGTAATTTTTTAATTAAGGTATTAGAATAAGATTGATTACGGAAATGAACCATATTGAACAAATGTACAGGAAAAGTAACATTAAAACTTAAATATTTTATGTATCTAAACTATAAGATTAGAAATGATAAGAGAAATTTATATAATCTTAGAGATTTCTGATATTGTTTAAATAACATTGAATAATAGTTAAGGTATATTATTAATTTACTTAGTAGCCAGAATTAGATAAGAGTAGAAAGTAGATAGAAAACTAGACATATACATATGAGGTATTTTAACAGATATATAAGTATAAAATCTCTCATTTATGTGTGTTTGTCAGAAACTAATAAAATTATGTTTTTTAAAAAAAGAATTGCCATCTCTCAGAGAAATCCTCCCCAGAACCATTGTTAAGGTGCAAATTGTAACCTATTCAAATATGTACAAAGTTACCTCCTGCCTAATACTGGGAATGAACACAAATTACATAAATACAACCAGTAAAGTGGTCACAAGCCCAAGACAATGAGACTGCTTGAATATGGAAATGCAAGGACATTTGGATTAAGGAAACAGGACTAAAGGAAAGGATGACTCTGAGGTTTATTAGTTGTACTGAAAGGTGCAGATGGAGAGATATAAGTTCAGATATACCATCAGCCTGCTTTTCAGGTTTCCATCTGTAAACAGAGCCTCCCTCATAATTCCTCTATAGTACTCTAGAATCAAAAGTTTATCCACTACTAAGGGGTCTCATGGATGCAGCAAGTCTAGAAATGTGGGGGGAGGGACAAAAACTGCAGGCCAAACTCTATTTCCAGATTTATTTTCCCAGCTTCAAACCATGATTTCCTGTGGAAAAATTTGCAGGCCAGTTCAAATTCCAGCCCTTTCCATTTGCACTTTTCTCTCAGAGAGTGATTCCTTTTGCACATGGAATATTAAATCAAATTTCACTTGCTCATACCATTCATTTCCTCCCATGCAATTCCAGAGATTAATGATTTGTGCACAGTTTAAGGAATTTTTAAAAATCTCCATAGTTGGATTCAGGATGGCAGCTGGACAGGTAGCTGCTATTGGTCCACAGACAAAATTTACTCACAGTTTGCTTGCATTACTTATGCCCAAGTGTCATCATGGGCAAGCCATGCATCCTTGAAAATCAGCTACATTTCAAGAGACTGTTCTTTTGTGGTTGTACAGTCAGCAGCATTAATCATGGTCAGCATTCTCAGAATGTAGTAGATTGAGCCACAGTTCTCAGGTGTCATTGTGATAACATTTAAAGTATTTGCAACCCAGTGTAGAATAGTCAGTGAACATGAATTTATTTTATTTTATTTATTTTATTTTATTGCATTTATACCCCGCCCTCCCCGCGAATGGGGATGCATGATTGCTTGCATGATTTTGGGAATCAGGCAAGCGAAGTGGACAGAGAAAAGTGGAATATTAGAGAGACAAATCACAGTTTCCTCCCTACACACCCCAAAAGAGTGGAGGAAGCAAGGAGAGTTCTTTTGTAAGCATTATTTTCCCCCAGATAAACTGAGCAACTGGTGACAGGAACAGCTATGTAAACACTGAGCAGAGGTACACATGTGCAAAACTTTTGTAATATGAATTAAAGTAATTTTGAACATTTGATTAATGTTTGTTTCATTTGTTTCATTGGACAGTAGGTTAACTTGATAACTCCTTACTACAGATTTCTCATTAGGTGATACTTTATGTCTATATGCTTGGTATTGTTAGCCAAATTACCTTATTTCTTAATAAATGTCAGGAGTTATGAATATTAATATAGGCATTAACTATGGGACCAATAACTTATGTATACGGGAGTCTGATTTTCTAGAGCCCAGAAATAGACACTGAGGCTAGATGTGCTAAAGCAGTGATTTCTTTACTAAGGATTCTCACACATACAATATAAAATCAAGCATACACACAAGCAACACAGATCTAGGAATTCAGATAGAAAGGTACAGAGGCAGTTGCATTAGCAGGAGGTATCATTGATGGGGCGACACATTACGTGTTTGACAAGACAAGACAACTCTGCAGTGAAAAAAGGATTAAAACTATGGAAAGGGGATCATGAGTTGGCCAGCAACACATGTGGAAGGTTCCAACAACACTAAGAATGGAACCAGCAAGATAGGGTGGGATTAGGAAGGTAGAAGCGAGAGAGAGAACAATGGGGTGCTGCTCTTCTTTTATACCTGATTTGTGACCTGAGGCTGATGCCTTGTTGGTTACGTAGTCCCCAGGAAATATTAAGAAACTTAAACTGTTAATGGGTTAGAAAAGGGGATTAATCATTGGGCAATTGAAATAATGGTTTGACAAATAGGGACACCTCTCAGGGGGAAGGATAGAGACAAAGGAGAGAAAAGAAGAGTAATGTTCCTCCTACATTGCTGGTAGTTGGTCTTAATGACCAGATGTTCAACAGCTGCATTATCTTGATGGGCAGCTGGAAGACGTGATGGCTCGTCAATCCCATCATGGAGTATATTCTTTTGTTTAGGCTGAAGAGGCATACATGCTTCACCTGA
Organism: Gekko japonicus; assembly: GCF_001447785.1. Lineage (NCBI taxonomy): Eukaryota > Metazoa > Chordata > Lepidosauria > Squamata > Gekkonidae > Gekko > Gekko japonicus. The sequence goes on along the minus strand of NW_015163746.1, from coordinate 53,682 downwards.
TGATGTTAATATGTGAAGGTGGGGGGGATGCCTGCATGATGAATAAGGGGATCCCTTATGGTGTTTGTAGAGGAATCTTCTGGTTCTGTTCACAGAGCATGGCTTCTCTCTGTGATCTGCTGCTGGTTCCGTGTGTGTAGGAGTCAGGGTGGTTGATTTGCCTTCTGGTGCTGGTCTGCTGCAAAGGTACAGCAGTGAGAGGCATCTTGTAGTCCATGGCTCCAGTGCAAGGTTCTCCTTGGCTAGAGCACATGCTTTCAGTCCAGTATAAGAACACTGGCTACCCTTCTGTCCATGGCCCTGACTGACTTATTTTACAGTCCAGCTTTTCAGTCATATTTAAGAGTCTTTAGAAATGCTTTATAAAGCGGCTGCTTGGCAATAGTACGGTGGTTCATATATTTTCATTTAGATAGATGAATGCAGCTGCGGTTTTCTTCAGGCATTAGTATGGGTTGTGGTACATCTATGCCCATGTCTGTTAGTAGCAGACATAGTGACCTTATCTCTTGACAACCTTGTGCAGCTGACATTTATTGTGCTTCAGTGGTGAATGCTGCACCTACGTTTTATTTCCTACTTGACCAGCTTGTGGCTCCTTCTCCATAGAAAATTATGCTGCCAGTGGTGGATTTTCTATCTGTGATGTCTCCACCCCAGTCAGCATCTACATATGCCACTAGTTTAGGGCTATCATTGGCTGGTAGCTTAAGCTGAAGTTCTGCAGTACCCTTTAGGTATCTCACAAGTCTCTTAACTGCATTCCAGTCTTTGTTAGTTGGTTTCTCAGTCTTCATACACAGTAATCCCGCTGCTGTACTTATGACTGGTCTGGTTAATGTGCTAATGTAAAGAAGCTTACCTAGGATTTCATGACCCTGTTGTTGGTAGGTAGTCATCTCATTGTTTGATGCAGTTCACTTCTATTGGAGTTGTTGCAGAATTGGCCTTCTTCGTTTTCAGGGATTTGATCAGATCTTTGATCTTTTGCTCTTTGTTGATGAGAAAACTTCCATCTGGTTCTCTTGGAACCTGGATGCCAAAATAATGTGAGAGGTTGTCCAGTTGCTTAACTTCAGCTTGTTGGTTCAGAGGATCTACATTTTCCTTGCTGCCATCTTGGCTTTCACATGCTAGGATCAGGTCATCAACATAAGTAAGAATGTAAGTCCATTTGCAATTTTTGCATTTGGTGTACAGTCAAGGATAAGATGCACTTCTCTTGAAGTCTGCTTGAAGTAACATGTTCAGCTTTGAGTTCCAAGCTCTAGAAGCCTGTTTCAGTCCATAGATGCTCTTTTGAAGCTTACATACAAGTTCTCCTTTGCCTTTCTCTATGAAGCCAAGTGGTTGTTGCATATAGATTTATTCTTTTAGCTCACCATGTAAGAATGCAATCTTCACATCTAGGTGCTCAAGCTGCATTCTCTTGCTTGCAGAAACACTCAGAAGTGTTCTTAGTGTTGCATGTTTAACTACAGGTGCAAATGTTTCATTATAGTCCTCTCCATATTTCTGTGAGTATACCTTAGCTACTAGTCTGGCTTTGTAGTGTTGGATCCCACCTTCCACATTGTGTTTCAGTTTGAAGGCCCACTTACATCCTATAGCTTTCCTCCCTTGAGATAGCTCTGTAAGTGTCCATGTGTTGTTCTTGTGCAGAGCATGAAACTCCTCTTGTGCAGTATGTTTCCATTTCTGTGCCTCTTGAGTTGGCAGGTGGGATATTTCTTCCCATTATGAAGGTATTTCCACCATTTCTGCAAGGTAGGACAGTCTTGGTGCTGGAATACCTTTGTTAGAGTGCACTGATCACCTCTCTGTTCTCTCTGTTAATCAGGCACATCTTGCATTGTTTCATTAGTCAGGGGCATCTCAGGATCAGTAGTTTCTTCTTCCTTGATGTTGGTCACATCAGGATACACTAGTTGGCTGTCCACTTCAGTGCTGGCCCCTTCTGAAACTGGAGGTCTCTTGCTTTCAACAAAGTGGACAGAACTGCTCACTGTGATATTGTTGGTCTGTGGATCCAGAATTCTGTAGCCTTTATATCTAGCTGAATAACATTAAAAAATTCCTTCTGTAGCTCAATCAGATTACCTTCTTTCTTTTGGAACATATGAATAGGCCTTGCTTCCAAACATTCTTAAGTGTCCCATAGAAGGTTTGTGGCTGTGCCATTGCTCATATGGTGCGATGTTTGTTGCCTTTGTGATCAGCCTATTTTGTATATGGCTGTTATTGTGTTCTCCCCCCAGAACATTTAACATCTTGATGTAACATCAGAGCTTCCCTGGGATCTTTTCCATCAGTTATGCCTGCGCTAACTGACTCCTGTTATGAAAATATTGGATTACGATTGCCATTGCATAGGAATGTATGTATAGTACTTTAGATTTTATGTGTTTTAAAATTGTTTTTTAAAAAATTATGTAAATTGCCTGCCTTGATGGGGAGGCTGGGGAATCAATCAATCAATCACTCAATCAATCAAATAAATAAATAAATGAGCAGGAAAATCAACAGACATTCTGAGTCTCTGTTACTAAGCAATCTGTTCCTAGATCTCCCAACATATATTGATTCTGAACCACTGGAAAAAGGGCTCCTAACCCAGCCACCACGAATCTACATAATGGCCCTTTGTAAAGAGCGATTAGGATGCTCTGCCAACTATTACAATTCAAGGATTCATACCATAGGAAGTGAGAGAGTGGGAGTGGCATTGTCATTGGTAAACTTGCATGTATGTGTATTTCTTGGCCAAGGTTTCATTATGATCAAATAGTTTTAAAAGAGGTCTGTGTTTTTCCTCATAGTAACAACTGCAGAAAGGCACACCATAAGAATAATACTATTTGCAGTGAGGCTGCCTATTTCAAGTATGTTTAGCTACAAGAGCAGGTGTGTTCTCCTTTAGTATTTAACAACAAGAATGACAATAATTATTTGAGAAATGATATATTTATTTTTGTATTACTTTCGTAAGTAACAAAATTATTATATGTTAGTCCATGATCTGAAGATATCTATACGAAACAAAATGTAGAATAATACAGAGTCTTTGTCTCATCTTCATTGGTCTACATACATCAGGATCAAAGATCATGATCTCTCAAACTGGATTTTTAGATCTTGATTGCTGCGCAATTGAGTTGTGATACCTTGATTTGTATGTAGTCCTCTGATATTAATCAAGGATATTATGGTTTTGAGTAATGCCTACAAATCCTCTAGCCATCTTTGTCACTGCATTTTGGTATTCTAGACTTTCATCAGTCTAACTGCACAGAAGGGAACTCTTAAACTTTTGACCATGCAGTTTCCCTTTTCACTTTTTTTTTAGATGGGAAGGTCAGTTTTTCCCCCCAGTGAACTTATTTTGGCACAGAAAAAGACAACACATTTGATAAAATTTAATGCAAATAAATAATGAAACAGTTCATCTACTGTCTGCAAAATCTAGTCACCAGTCCTGACAAATCAAGTAAACAGTAACAAATTGATGATTTCTATGTACTGGTTTACCATTTGGCTTTCCTTCCATTGGTGCTAAAGGACTGCATTAATTTATATGGGCAAAAGTTCTTCTGTTGAATTGCAGTGGACATGATTTTAACTTATCTTGCAGGTTCTGTACTTAATATAACTTTGTGCATTGTCAGGACTGACACCACCCTGCAGGGATGTTGTTCCCAGTCCCAATACCTGGAACCCTGAGCAACCTCCCCAAAACCTTGCAAAACCACCAAACTACTTACCCATGAGTTCCAAGGTAATTCCTGTTCACACAGTAATCAAAACAGATATAATATAAAGACATTTTATTTCTAAAAGTTACAGAAAGCAAAATAGTTAAAATTCCAGTGCATTCCTTCTTAGGTCTAAGAGCAAAGAACAACAACTGACTCACTACATAATATCTATGTAAATCTGTGAGCAATCTGATGATGATGAGCCGAAGAATAATCAATACTATGGCACAACACAGCATACCAGTTTAAGCATCAGGTACAGACATCAGGTAGATGGGCAAAAGGAAAACAGGAGAGATCCCATACCCAAATATAGGATTTGGCCTAGAGCATCAGATGATACTCGTCCGCCAATGAGATCCTTCCCCCTTAGGAATCATCCTAGAAACAGTCACACCTGCTCTTTCTCTTCCGCTTCCCATACTTCTACCATAGCCAGGCCTAGTTTTTAAAAATGACTTCAAATGGAAATGTCCCACTGCTGGACCTTGGGAGAGACAAGGACCTATGATTAGAGATGTGAAGGCCCGGAAAAAAACTGGAAAAATTCAGAAAAAAAACGGGTTTTTTCCATTTTTTTCCCTGAAGATTTTTTGTTTTTTTCCGAAAAATTGGAAAAATTGAAAAAAGAAAAGAAAAGAAAAAATGATTATGGAACGTTTTATTTTAACATGATGAATAAAATATTTTAAGACAAGGTGTTCAAATATTTTCCAAAACCAAACAAAGGTTAGTGGAAAGGAGGGCCAATATTAAAACCTTTTCATAAAAAGAGGTACATGTATTTATTAATAATACCAAATTAAAACATATATAGGGGCCCAATTACAACCAATATATATAAAACATAACCATAACCAGGGCTAAAAGAGTTTTATATATATTGGTTGTAATTGGGCCCCTATATATGTTTTATATACCTCTTTTTATGAAAAGGTTTTAATATTGGCCCTCCTTTCCACTAACCTTTGTTTGGTTTTGGAGTTCTTTGTTAGGTTTAGTTTTTTTTCCCTTTCTTGTTCCTGCTTCCAAATATTTTCCAAATCATTTCTAAAATATATATATATGGTATCAGATTGATCTAATTTCTGTGCACTGAGGACAAGCCAGTCCTAGGTTACAAACTGAACTCTCCAATGCAAGATGCATTTCTTCCTTTAGGAGGTGCTATTGTCAGAAGAAAATAAAAAGGTTTCAGTTTTGTTTTTGCATGTGGGTGGGTATTCTGTTTGTAATAATTGTTTGGATACACTATATTTTTAATATGCTAGTTGTGATAATTTCATGCCAAATAAAAATGTCCATAGTCATATTTTATGTTCCTAAAGTAACAGAATGACTTTCAATCTAGAAAAGACAAAAGAAATGCTAATGTAGCATTTTTTTCAATTTTCCGAAAATTTCCGTTTTTTCCCGAAAAAACCTGAGCTTCAAAATTTCCGGAAATTTTACATCTCTACCTATGATTCCCAAGTCAGGTGCACTTGCTTAGTCTGACTGCCCCTTCTAATATTCCAGTTAACCTCTAGGTGGAATGAGGGTACAGTTGCATCACATGCCTATATCTAGGTACACTAACGGATTTGATTAGTGTCACTATGAGATACTACTAGAGAGTTTGTCAAATGGATTAATGTTGTCAAATGGATTAATATTAATTATATTTTTGTAATTAAATATAGGCATTTCAACGCCCCCCACTTTGATAAAGTTATACACGAAACGAGGTATAAGATGCATGGTTCGTTGGTGTTGATGGCACTTGAATTGCTTCCAGTAAACTGAATATTGAAAAAAAAATCTATTCTGTGGCGACTTTTTTGGCATAATACATCATGGTTGTTTGCTTCTTCTCTACATATACCTAGGTTTCAGCAGGGCAATGCAAAAATTCTCATTTGGCTGTTCTGTAGTATCAATACATGTGTGGACTCTGATAAAACACAGTAAACTTTCCCCCCCTTCGATTGCACATGCACTTGCATGTAGGTTTTTTTCATGTGGTGTTTTACTAAATACATTGCAGAAAAAGAAATTTAATACAACTGCATATTGTCACATGCTTATGTATAAATGTCTTTAGGCCCTCCTTCTAGTGTTGCTTGCTTATATGTTTTAATAATTGAATTTTATATTTTAAAACTGTATTTGAATTGTTTAAATGCTTTTATGTGCACTGTCTTGTGAATCCTGATTGGGTAGAAAGGTGGCATAAGAGTGTTTTAAATCAATCAATAAATAAATATAAAGCCTTTTATTTTTCCAGAGTTGTATCAAAGTCCACACCTGTAATGCAGAGGAGGGATACTGGATACATGGATACATGGACACTGAAGGAACTGAAAGTTGCAGCCAACAGTGCATGCGCAATACTGAAAACAAAGTATGAGGCAAAGGAGGATTCTTACAGTGGGATTCCATGCTGATTTATTCCAAATCAATTAGTTTAGACTGCAGTAATGCTGCATAGGGATGCACTGCTAATCAATGTTCCCTCTAAGGCATGCAATCTCATGAGCAGAAATTTTACCCCATGAGCCAAAAATGCTGCTAGCTTTAAAACTGTGAGCGGGCTGTTGTTTAGCGGGAAAAATCAGTTTATAGACATACAAATGTATCTGCCATAACAATAAAAGCTGATAAAAGGTATTATATAGTATGGAGGAAATATCTATACTGGAGGGAAACTGCCTCAGCATTCTTGAAAAATACCTATCCTATGTTTGTCCCATTCCAGATACCCAATAGGCAACTTGTATCAATGCATCAGTTAATCTGCCATAACAATAAAAGCTGATAAAAGGTATTATATAGTATGGAGGAAATATCTATACTGGGGTCAAAACACTGGATTAGGTTCTGGGAGACCCAGGTTTGATTCCCTACTCTACCACAAAAGCTTGCTGGGTGACCTTTGGCCAGTCGCACACACTCAGCCTAACCTACCTCATGGGGTTTTATTTAAAAAATGTAGGAATGGAGAACAACATAAAAAAGAAAGAGAGGGGGAAAGACGGAAGGAAAGAGAGGGGGTGGAAAGAAAGAGAGAGGAGTTGAAAGAAAGAGGAGAGAGTGAGAGAAAAGGAATGGGAGGGCATGAAGGAACTTTTTATCTGTGAGGAGGGAAGGCTGAGAAGACGGGGATAAAATCACAGCAGACGGGGCTTGCTGGTGGGGGAGAAACACCGCCGTGTTTCCATTAAAGAACCATGTGGGGGAGGGGAACAATGCAGCCTGGCTGGGGCCCTGTCCCAGTCTCCCTCCCTCCCTCCCTGGCAAAGGGCTTCCCCCCAGCCCCCCTGTACTGGCGGTGAAAGGCCCTTGAAGAGCCTGGTCACTGTGTTACTGTCAGACTCCTGAGGCAATGAGTTCCCAACAACGTTCATTCAGAGAAGTGAAGTTTATTGAGATAGTAATGCTACAGGTATCATAACTATTTCATGTTAGAACTAAAGAGAAAGCACGCGAAGCAATTAGATATAACTCAAAGGGGTCCCCTGATGCCCTTCAGCCAATCAGGTAGTCAGCAGAAGTCCGCCAAAGTAACGGGTAACATTTCCCAGGAGAAAGACTACACCAGGCACTCAAGGTCATATAGTGCAGAAGACAGATAATAAAAACAGTGTAGGCACAGCAGAAATGAAACTCATCATTCCAAAGCATTCCCCCCCATCTACCTGACAGCCAGGCAGGGGCCTAGCTGACAGTTACCATTAAAGAACCATGTGGGGCAGGAGGAACAATGCAGCCCGGCTAGGGCCCTCTCCCAGCCTCCCTCCCTGGCAAACGGCTTTCCCCCCAAGACCTCCCCATGGCACTGGCGGCAAGAGACCTTTGAAGAGCCCCACTGCTGTGTTTCATTTAAAGAGCTATTGGGGGAGGAACTGCACAGCCTGATCGGGGCCCTCTGCCACCCTACCTCCCTGGCAAAGGGCTTCATAAGAACATAAGAGATGCCAATGTTGGATCAGACCAAAAGCCCATCCAGTCCAACACTCTGTGTCACACAGTGGCCAGAAATACCAGTGCCATCAGGAGGTCCACTGGTGGGGCCAGGACATTAGAAGCCCTCCCACTGTAGAGCACAGAGTCACTAAATAAAAAACTGAGAAGTTGTGGGTCATGGGGCAGATGAGCGATTAGGTAGAATTTAAGTTGAGTCTCACCTGGGTTTGAGCATTCCATAACTGGATTATGTCAGATAGACACTTCCTGGGTGTTTATGAAAAATTATAGGGCAAAATGAAATTCTTATTGATTGGGTACTTCAGAATTTTCAGGGGAATGGTGTGTTTTGAGTGTGAGAGATGGGGAAAATCCATTTTTATTAAAATAATAATAATCCATTGTATTGCAGGCAGTTCTATTACTCTCCCATCCACATCTATGCCCCAAGTTTGCTCCTTATCGCAGTTGAGGCATTTATTCCTGATAGGATTATGTAGACAGCACTGGCAGTAATTTGGGGCTTTTATTGAAGTAAATCAAAGAATTTGAGAGGCTCAGCTCCTGTCACAGATACATAATGGCTTGAATGAAGAGTAATTATGATTCAATACCCAGAAGAAGTCAGATGTCAGCATAGTGGATATTGATGGGATACGAGGACAACAGAGCAGTAGACAGCTTTCCTTCAAGTTCCTTTTTATTGACTACTGCCACAGGCACTTTGTATTCAGTAAACCTGGATTAGCAGAGCATTTAGTTCTTCCTTTTTTCAAATCCATAGATGTTTTCCGGCTTTCACATGAAATTCCATGTGTTTATATGGACAACATTATTAGTACTTCTGTAGATCATCCGATCTGACTGGATAATATCATACTTCTAGAGTTACCCACATGATTGCATCACAATTGCTATTGGTGTCTTTCAGAGAAAGACTTCTGCATTTCATTTCCTCATCAATAACTGTGACATTCAAAACTCCAGATCAGAAGTCACTACTGGCACCAAAAAGAATGGAGAAAGAGAAATGTCTGTACTGGGGAATAAGATTGCATTATTCTCAGAGAGGAAAGAACATATTCAGGAATAGTGAATACAAAGTTAGTATTTTCAGACTAGACAAATATGAATTGTACTCACTGCTGAAAGAAATGGCTCCTTTAAGTAAGGCTGTGAGCTTTGGAGCTTTGCAAAGGTTTTCTTTTCAAGTTAAACACAGTCTCCACTGTGTGTCTCAGAAATTAATTACCTTCTTAGAGGAAAGCCTCCTTTTCAGATTCATATAAATACAAGGAAAGGATGTTACAAATAACAATTTAAAATTAATTTGTCAGGATGAATGGATCCTGTATTTATTATATCTTCAATTACTGGAGCTCTGTCATATAAAAATTCTGGTGGACAGTGAGACTGGTAGACCCCTATGTCAGTGAGAAAGATGGCTGTCATGGACTATTTTCAGTTTTAAAAACTTCTGTAACAGTTGAAAAAAGGAGCCCTGGGAATATTGGTGTTTGGAGAGACAGAGGGGGAGACACAAGGCGAAGACATATTTATATGACTCTATTATTTTGTCATTGTTGATAACCAGAAACAATCAACTTCTGAAGTACAGGAAACTACCTAATATTGGGTTATGGTTCTGGAGCAAACTTGCATTTCTTTATCCACACTGTCAAAAGAAAAGTTATCCGCAACCTGCTCCTGATTTAAGGTAAGAATGAAAATTCTTCACCTTGGATTATAAACATTATCAGCCTTAAGGTATAATTGCAATTCAGTTGTAGAAAGCTTATTTGATCCTAATAGTAGATGAGTTTTCATGATCCCATGGTAGGTGGCTGTCATCACCAATGATTAAAGAGTAGGAACATCCAGAGGTGTCTTTTTTTTCCCTCCATCTCCCTTCCCAAACTAGTGTCTCTTCACTAGGCTGAACTTAGATGACACTGTCATTGACAAAACAGATTCTCTCTCCCGAACATATTTATAGGAGTGAGGGGCTGTCTTGACCCAAGAACAAAGATGAGGTATAACTATTTTAATTTGTTAATAAATTTAACTAATTAGTTAAAGTTAATAAATAAAATACATGCCCATGGTCCACCAATTACCCAAACATACATGTAGACTACAACTACCTAATTAAAACAGTGGTTTACTTTGAGAATTTTTTTTCCTGAGGAAACTTTACATGTATTCTCATATCACTGCTGTGAGGTATATCACAGCCAATATTACATTGGAGATGTAATGCTCTGGGAAAAGGCCCAATGATATCTCAAGTCCAATCTAGCACTTGATTATTTGGACATAAGAACATAAGAGGAGCCCTGCTGGATCAGACCAGTAGTCCATCAAGTCCAGCATCCTATCTCACACAGTGGTCACTGGCCAGCCATTTCCTCTGGAGGTCTAACAATAGGGCATAGAGGCTTGGGATGTGCACCAAAAAAATTTCGTCCCTATTCAGATTCGGCTGATTTGGCTGAATTGTTTCCTGAATCCCACTTTTGGCAATGGAAGCTGACTTGGGAGTCATTCGGCTGGCCGAATGACTTTCGGCCCCATTATACCCTATGGACCATTGAAGTAAATGGCGAAAACTCATAGGGTATATTCTGGGGGCTGGGGGGAAGGGGTTTGAGGGAGAGGCTCCAAATTTGCAGGGTAGCTTATGGAGCCTCTCCCCAAAAGAACCACCAAACTAAAAAAGTTTTGACCAGGGGGTCTAATTCTACAGGCCACCAAACAGGTTGCCCCCATCCCCTCAGTTGTTCTCTATAGTGGGAAAAATATGTCAAATTTTCCCACAGTCCTGTTAGTGGGCTGGGGGAGAGGGGGTTGGAGGGAGAGGCTCCAAATTTGCAGGGTAGCTTATGGAGCCTCTCCCCACATAAAACCCCAGTTCCAAAGATATTGGACCAGTGTGTCCAGTGCTATGGGCACCCAAACAGGTTGTCCCCATTCCCTCCATTGTTTCCAATGGGGAAACCTAACCCAGCATTGTTTCCAATAGGGAAACCTAACCCAGCCAGCAGACAGCAAGGCAGGCAAGCAGACAGGCACCCAGCAGTCAGACTCTCCCAGAGAATCTCAGGGAAACTGAACTGTTGAGAGGTGCTTGTTTGCTGGGAGAAGAAGTGGCACACTCCAGAACAAGTGGCACTGTGGCAGTGCAAGCGTGCCACAGTGCCACACAGAAACTCAACAACACTAACAGGACCAACATTTATACAGGCCCTGCCCTGTATACATTGATGGTGCAACCTCATTAGATGACTGGTCACTCAGAAAGGATATTTATAGCATTGAAAAAAGTTAAGGTGCTTGGGGCTTTTAGCTTGGAGAAGAAACTTGGAGAAGAGGGGTGACATGATCAAGGTTTACAAGATTATGCATGGGATAGAGCAGGTAGAGAAAGAAGTACTTTTCTCCCTTTCTCACAATACAAGAACTCGTGGGCAAGCACTCAATGAAATTGCTGAGCAGTAGGCTTAGAATAACAGATCAAAGGAAGTACTTCACCCAAAGAGTGATTAACACATGGGATTCACTGCCACAGGAGGTGGTGGTGGCTTGCTACAAGCATGAACAGCTTCAAGAGTGAATGGGACAAACATATGGAGGCTGGAGCAGAGCAGTGGTCCATCAGTGGCTGGCTAGTAGCTATAGATAGGAACTGTTGGTTACTCGGGCAAGTGATGCTCTGGTGCTTGGGGGGTAACTGAACTGTTGGGAGGTGCTTGTTTGCTGGATCCCTGGGAGATCTGGGAGATGCGTCCGCCAGGGTGTCGCCATAAACCGAAGTCTTTAACAAATAAATTTGTGGTAAGTAAGGTAAGTCTATATCCAGAATTTCACATATAGCTTTATGTATTGTGTGCCAGTAGTTTTGTGTTATACTACACCTCCACCATATATGGTAACATTTCCAGCAGTTTTTTGAGGCATTCGTGTAACACTTAGCTATTTTATCTGGCTCATCAAGGACGGATGCAGGGAGTGACTGCTTCGCACCCACCACTTTCCTTTGGTTTTTTAAGGACTTTTCATCACCCTTAGAGGTTCTCTCTTGGAGGGAGAGAACAAAGCAAGACTCTTACCAAATCTTCCAAGAAAGAATGGCAACTTTCTGGAATAGCTGGAGCTGAGTCTATGTGGAAAACTGAGAAGGAACGTTCGACCAGACGCCAAACACAAGATGACCTTCCAGGACCAACAGAGTCTATAAAAAAACTGCAGAGTCACGGAGTTCCAAGGACGCTGAAAGAAAGGGCATGGAAAGGAACAAGGAAACAGGCGCTACTACATGACAGAAGAGAAAAGAGGAATAACAGAGCAAAACACAAAAGGAGAGGGGGAAAGAACTAGCAAGTTAGATTGAGATAACATTACCGTATATACTGGAATAGAAGTGAAAGAACATTTTCTTGAAACTAAAATAGGGATAAACAAAAGCAAAATTTACACTATTACAGCCAAGACAAAGATAAAATTATATAATTAATATAGAAATATAACTGGCAATTTAACTAAATGGCTACTGGTGGCACAGGTACAAGAAAATCATCCTTACCATCACCAGGACAGCTAAGCTTGCAAACACAACTCAAATTGAACACCATGATTGCACCTCAAATGGCAATCAAAGACCTGAAAGCACTTATCCAGGAATGTATGGCTCAGTCCATCAAAACAACAGTGGAAGAAATATTACCAGATTTACTAAGGAAGGAGTTAGAACCTATCCAAACCACAATGAGAGAAATGATTTAAAAAGAAATGGAACTGATACAAAAAAAATTGAGCAGGTAGCCCAACAGATCACATTAGAAACTGAAGACATAAAGAAACAGATAAATGAAAATAAGCAAGAGATTATGAAAATTGCATCAGCACACAGTAATACAGAAGATAAATTACAGGAAGTAGACCAAGAAGTACAAGAACTAAAACAAAAAACAGATAGAATAGAGGAGACACTGATCTCTTTAGAAATGGAAAATGCATCAATGATTATAAGATGCCAAAATATACCAGAAACAATAGACAAAAATTTGAGAACAGAAATAATACCGAATTTTACAGAACAATTAAACATAGGAATTGCTGAAGAACTAGAAGAAGAAATATATATAATCAATAGAAAAAACACATCATATACAAGAAGACTTAAAATGCCCAGGGAGGTGCATATCAAATATAACCAAAGACATATGAGAGATAAAATTCTCAAAGCATCAAATGAAACCTCAGTGAAACACAAGATAAAGAAATATGAATTCTAAAAGATGTGCCCTGGAGAGTTAGGAAAAATAGACAGAGTTATATGTTATTAACCAAACTACTACAAACAAATAAAATTATATTTAGATGGCTTTTCCCATATGGCATCTTATTTAACTATCAAGGAAGAAGACAAAAAAACGATTCAACACTCAAAATTTAAGACTTCTTAGAAAGAAATGGTGAAAACTTAGGGTGGCAAGGAGAAGAAGAAGAAATTAGTGAATTTGAGGGGGAAAAACAATGATGCAAAAGTGGGGAAAATGGAAAAGAAAAATAAATCTAAAGGAAAGACAAGACCGAGCTTTATCCCATCTCAAATTTTAACAAGATACCAATATAGAGCAAAGACAAAGAAAAATATAAACAGAAATGGAGGCAAGTAGTAAATTAAAGATATTCTCGGTCATTGTTAATGGATTGAATAGTCCACAAAAAAGAAAAAGAATTTTCCACCAAATAAACAAAATTAAACCAGATATATCTTGCCTACAAGAGACTCACATCAAGACAGAAGATGAAAAATACCTAACCTCAAAGAAACCAGGCAGAGTCTTTTCCTCATCTGACTTAAAAAAGAAAAAAGGTGTTGCCATATATGCTAAAGAACATTTTTGCCCAGAACTAACATATATATCAATGATTTGTGGCAATCACGATAACAATACAAAATAAAAAGACACTAATTGTTAACATATACGCACCAAATCAAAATTAAGATAACTTCTTCAAAAAACTTCAAGAAATACTAGTAACCTTAACATATGATGATATTTGTATTATAGGGGACTACAATGCTGTGTATGATCCAGAGTTAGATAGGCATCCAGGAAAGCAGGAACAGCAATGGAGTCTAACCACTAGGCAGGATTCCTTATATACTCTTTGGGCCAAGCACAGGACAGTTTCAAAAAAATGACACTGTCCTGTGATTGGCCCAAAGAGGATGCAACTCACCCCTATTGGTCGAGTTGCAAAAGTCTCCCTCCCCCCTCCCAAGCAAGGAAGATGGTGTGCTAATCAACAACTACCTTGCAAAGACTGCACATCCATTTGCAAGCTACAAATGCATGGCAGAGATTGGCAGAAACTGGCCTCCTCCCCCTCCCCTCCTCCCTGGACCCAGGAAGAGGTGGGAAAAGGCCAATTTTGGCAGGAAATACAGTAAGAGGGTAAGTGCACTTTAACTTTCCCCCTCCCTGCCTTTCCTCAGCCATTTTTCAGCCAGCCAAAAATCTGCTAAATGATTCAGCGGCTTTCTTTCAGCTGGCCGAAAAAGTGTCGAATCACCAATTTTCATCCACTAATTCGGTTCAGCCGAACCAAATGCACATCCCTAATAGAGGCAGAGGCCTTCTTTTTTATTTAAATGTTTTTATTTTTCAATTAACAATCAAAACATGTTAGCATAACAATTTGCATCAGATAGGCATGTCTTCAAAAATTTTATAACATATGTAAACAATTGTTACTCAACCTTTCGAGTAACCTACAATCAGTCCGCTGTAAGCCTTTCATAGAATAAGAACAGTCGAGTAACCTACAAGCATTCCGCTGTAATCCTTTTGTAGAATAAGAACAGTAAACATTGTATAACATTAACTTAGCGACATTCAATAAGTAAAACAGTTGTCCAAATACAGAGTTTGTATGATATACTTCTTCTGTGTAGATTATGCGTACACGAAAAAAGATACACAGGGAAAAATAGACTGCAAAAAATGATAATGAAGTAAATCAAATCCATTCTGCAAAATGGGACCACTCAGAGGAGATGAATTGTTGCTTTGAGAGGTACTGCATGATTGGGTATCACTTCCCAGCAAACCGCTCCTGTCTTGTGTTTTGATTTGTTGTGTCAACTTTTGCTGTAACTGCGTCCATCAGATAGTGATTCCAGAGTTTGCGGTACCAGACCTCTATGGACGGTTTTTTGGGATCTTTCCACGAGTTGGCTATCGTTGTTTTAGCCGCATCTAGCATAGCGTCAATGGTATCTTTGTGAATCCTTCCCTCGAGGTCTTTTGGCCAGCTATTTAAAAATAGGATTTCCGGTGTACAAGGTATTTTGACCTGTGTGATGGCCTCTATAGTTCCTAAAATTTCATCCCAGAACATCTTAATTTTGCTGCATCTCCACCAGCAGTGGGCATAATCCCCCACCTGGTCACAGCCTTTCCAACATTTTGGAGAAGCTTCGGCATGTATGTGCGAGATTTTCTTAGGGGTTGTGTACCACCGTGTCATAATTTTGAAATTTTGTCACCTTATTGCTATAGAGGAGGTTGAAAAGCTAGTGGACCTCCAAAAGTTTGACCACATTTCTTCAGTGAGGTTTAGTGAGCAGTCCTCCTGCCAAGCGCCTTGGTATCGTATTTTAGTTGTACAAGATTCCTGGTTTAGTAGTGAGTATAATTTGGAAATCAGACCCTTGTTTGTTACTTCAGAATCTCTGAGTAAGCATTCTAGTTTGGTTTGTGGTTGTTGCATTATATGGATGATGTTTATTGAGGTAAGGAGGTGGGACATTTGCAAGTAGAGAAACCAGGGGATGTTTTGTTCTAAGTTCTTTTCCAGCGTTGCCTTGCTTTTTATCCCTTTTTTATCAGATATGTCTAGTAGACGGGTTATATTTTTAGTTTTCCATTGCTTTAATGAGTTGGGATCATTACCAGGCTGGAACCAATCTTGGTTGTGAAACGAGGCGTATCTGGATGTCTTAGGTAGGAGAGTTTTAGTATGAGATTTCCAACTATGTAATGCTGGATATATAGTCTCAATTTTGTTTCTCATTGTTTGGGGAATGGGTTTGTTCGCCCATACTATGTCTGCAAGAGATCTTGGGTACAGCATATCTTTACAGATGCCTACCCAATCCGGTTTTTTAGTAGTTCTGAGCATTTTGATTGTGATTGCTAGTAATATCGCTCTATTATAGAGTGACAAGTCTGGGAATGCGAAGCCACCCTGCGATCTCGGTCTCCTAAGAATGTTCAAACTGATTCTTGGTTTTTTCCTGTTCCACAGAAATTGGGACAGGGTGTTTTGCCATTTATTACAAAGAGCCCGTGGGATTGTTTGTAGGATCGTTCGAAATAGGAATATGAACTTTGGCAGGATAAACGATTTTACTAGATTGAATCGTTCTATCCAATTTATGTTAAGTTTGTTCCACTTGTGAATCATATTGAGTAGTTCTGTGTACATTTTGTGGTGGTTTAGAGTTACTAAATCTTCTTGAGCTAGAGGAATATGAATGCCTAAGTATGTTAGGGCTTTGGTTACCCATTGGAATTTATATTCTGTGCATATCCAGGACTTCTCTGACTCTGGTAGGTTAGAAGGCAGTATCTGAGACTTATTATCGTTGACTTTTAAGCCTGAAATTTTGCCAAATTTCCCAAGTAGGTCGTGCAGGGTGGGAAGAGTGTTTGCGGGCTTAGTTACATAAAGGATCATGTCGTCCGCAAATAGGGACAGTTTGTGCTCTTTGGTCTGTAATTTGATGCCTGAAATGTTTGGGTGTTTCCTAATTGCATTAGCCAATGGCTCTATGGTGAGAGCGAACAACAGAGGGGACAGGGGGCATCCCTGACGTGTGCCTCTAAGCAGTGGAATCCTATTCGAGATCGTGCCATTTATTTTGAGTTTGGTTGTTGGGTTAAAGTATAATGTTCTTATCATGTTGATGAACTTGTGGCCGAAACCCATTTTTTCCAAAACTGAGAAAAGGTAATTGAACTCCACGGAATCAAAGGCCTTTTCAATGTCTAATGAAAGGAATATGGCTTTCATTTTATTTTTGTGGCAGTGATTGAAAAGGGACAAGGTCTTAATGGTGTTGTCCGCGATGTCCCTGCCTGGGATGAACCCCACCTGGTCTTGATCTATGTAGTCTGTGATAATAATACCAAGTCTCTTGGCCACCGTTGCCGTTAGGATTTTGAGGTCCTGATTTAAGAGGGAGATCGGCCTGTATGATGCCGGATGTAGGGGATCTCTCCCTTTTTTATGAATGACAACTGTGTTTGCCTCGCTCCACGATGGGGGCATTCTCATGTTTTGCATGATATTGTTGCATGCTTCAGTCAATGGTTTCACTAATTGTATTTTGAATTTTTTATAGAAGTCTGGGGGGAACCCATCAGGGCCCGGTGCTTTGGAGTTTTTAAGATTCCCTATTGTGTCTAGTATTTCCTTTTCTGTGATCGGTTCCTCAAAAAGTGCCCTATGTTTATCACTGAGGAACGAGAGATTGCCTTGTTCTGTTAGGAACCGATTAATTTCAGTTGTGGTAGGATCCGTGGAGGAGTATAACTTTTTGTAGTATTGCTCAAAGATCTCTGCTATGTGTTTGGTTTCATTATGAGTCTTGCCTTGTGGCGATTTAATAGAGGGGATTCTGTTAGAGAGTGTTTGTGCTCTAACTTTCTTTGAGAGTAGGTGTAAGGATCTTGGGGACCTAAAGCAATATTTCTGTTTTGTGAAAATCATTTGTTTCCTGATTTTCGCAGTTTCAATTTGTTCCAGGCTACGCCTGGCTACCTGCAGCTGTTTGTAGATTTTTTTGCTCTGTGTTTGTTTGTGCTTGGTTTCTAGTGATTTGATTTGTTCTGCAAGTTCTAATTCCATTTTTTGTCTACTTTTTTCAGGTATGCAGCCTGAGATATCAATCTACCCCTCAAAACTGGTTTGAGGGCATCCCAACGAATGCTAGGGGATGTGGCATCAGGAGGATTATTCTTGAAATACTGTTCAATATCTTTTCCAATTGTTTGGCTTAGTAATGGGTCTGCTAATAAAGTTGTGTTTAATGACCACTGTGATTGTCTCTCTGTTTGATCGTTTGGAGTGAGAAGGCAAGACACCCACGAGTGATCTGACCAGTGTGAAGGTTCGATTGTGGTATCAACTACTCTGTTTTGCAATGATGGTGATATTAGTATGAGATCTATCCTAGAGTAGACACCATGTCTGCCAGAATAGAATGTGAAATCTTTTACATCAGGATTTAGCTCCCTCCAGATGTCAATTAGGCTATGGTCGGTAAAAGTGGCACCTAATCCTGTGAGTCTGTTGCCCCTGGTTGGGGGTTGGGTTGTTTGGTGTGTTTTGTCTGTGTGTCTGTCAATAACCAAATTAAAATCTCCCCCGAGGATCACATCTCCATCAGAGAAGCGATCCAGCTTCTCCAGCGTCTCCTTAATAAATGGTAGTTGGTTCTCATTTGGCGCGTAAAGATTTGCAATGGTTGTCATTTTATTGTCTAGAAGCCCTTTGACAAATAGAAAACGACCTTGAGGGTCACGAAGTTTAGAAGTAAAGGAAAACGTAACATTTTTGGATATCAGTATCGCCACCCTACTTGATTTGGATGTTCCTGAGGCTATATATTGAGTAATAAATTTAGAAGATTGGAACACAAGGGTCGCTGCTTTTTTGAGGTGGGTCTCTTGTAGCAGTATCACATCTGCTTGAGATTTAGTAATCTGGGATAAAATTCTTTTTCGCTTAATTACATTTCCTAAACCTCGAACATTGGATGACATAATTTTGATTGCATTGGATGCCATATTGGTTTCTCTACTTGCAACTGTTGGATGCCAATTAAGGGTTCTCTCTTACTATTATGCTGATGTTAGTTAAAATGAATGTGTAATGTGTAATGTGTAATGTATATCTGCTTGATTTGGGAGGCAGAGGCTTTCTTGAGGCAAATGTAACACTTGCCATTCTCCAGTCTTCTGGTGCAGCAGCTGAATTTAGTGATAAGTTACATTTATGGGTCAGTAGATCAACAATCTCACATTTGAGTTCCCTGAGAACTCTTGGGTGTATACCATCAGGACCTGGGGACATTCTCTCTGGGTTTCAGTTAGTGTGGTTTCAAATTGCTTTCAAGCATCCTCAAGAAATTTGACTCTCTTGTGTTTCCCTTTCAATTTCCTTTTAACTATTCTCAGTTTTGTAAAATTTTGATATAAAATGTTACACTTTGGGGATTTAGGGGTAACTTTACATTGGCATGCACTGTGGTAACTCTTCCCAACTGGTGCAATAACCTCTACATCTCTGACCAGGTCTTGAGCTCCGCTCAGAGCAAAATCCAAGATCACTATCCCTTTTGTTGGCTCTGTAGGAAGAAACCACATGCATTGGTCAAGTGACATGAAGCTTTCTTATCCCAGAAGCCCTTATAAAGAGAGGCAGAACTGGCTTTTGACAAATGAAATTAATCAAGCCAACTAGATAGCTGCCTATAAATATTTCCACAGCAAAATAAGTTCCAATCATGCAGAATCTGCTCCAATAGTTGCTTGATGGCTTTGATTGTAGTTATGATCCTGTGCCAGACATTTCTCCCAAAATCACTTTCTTGGGAGCATCTTCTTTGGGGGGGGGCCTAACTCGGACTCCCTAAGTTCAGTCTGCACATAACTTGGAGAGCATGTAGATGAGAGTGAGGGTGAGGTCTTCTGCAAGTTTGATACCTCTTGCTTGCAAGGGTCCATTCTATATATTCCTGAACCTGTGACTGTCATTTCTGACATTGCCCTAAAAAGCACTTTCCTGGGGGCACCTCCTTCGGGGGACCGTAACTCAGACCCCATAAATCCAGTACTCACCAAACTTGGAAGGTAGGTAGAGGAGAGTCAGCTGGAGATCTCCCATGAGGTTGGTGTCTCTAGCAAACCAGGGGGGATTGTTCTACCAATTCACACACCTCACAAACTGAGCCTGTTTGTTTAGCATCAAAAAGTTTGTGAGGGTTTGTGGTTCGTGAACCAAGTTCATCATGAACCAAACCAAACCACATTTTCCTAATTTGTGCCCACCCCTTCCTGTAAAATGGCCTGTCAGGTGTTTGATAACTCCATCTACCATTTTTCTGCAGCTTGGAAGGGTGGGCTGTGATGCCTGACAGGTTGCCCTACAACTGGCTACATTCAGCTTGGTGGGTCAGAATTTGTAATGTCCTACGTGGCGGGTCAGAATTCGTAAAGTCCTAATGTGCTACTTTAGTACCAGCCATACTATGAGATAAATGTTATATATTTAAAACATTGCAGTTAAACAAGTAAATGTAATACAACTGCAGGATGCTTTGAATATGCATTTCACTGGTAATAATATTTCCTATCTTCTGAAATGTAGCAATGTGAACATTAATGATTGTGAAATGGTTTGAATGCCTTTATCAGTTTTTAGATGATAATATACCAACAGCTATGGCTAATATACTTTCTTCCTCTGCTGCAGTTAGATACCATGATAACTCTAGCTGGTACTGTGAAGCAATTGCCCATAGAAAGTGTTACTGTCACTAGCTGAAAATAAGTTGAAAACAATACGACCAAATTGCCATAACCTTGACTACTGAAAATGATAAGCATTAAACATTAACTGAAAACCTCATGAAAATGCTGTTACAGGGGAGGGGGAGAGCTCTTGTATCCTCATCTCCTGATCTAGGGAAAAAGTAGGGCACTATGGTGAATGATTGGCTTTGTGTGAACATATCTGGAAGGGATGGGTGGGTGATGGAATGGACATAGATGACAAATGCTCCTCTCTTCCTCATTGCTGTCGAAATGAGAAAACCAGTCAGCCATTTTTATCTTATGCAAAGGGCATCTTGGGATGCATTTCTAGTAAAGAAGTATGAGCGGGGCAATTCTGAGTTATTTGTTTTGGGGGGGTTTAATGCTCAACAGATCTCAAAATCTTATTTTCTGAAGTTCTTTCTCGCAAGTATGACTTCTGCTCTTTCACCAAATTCAGTTCTTTAGTGCTGTGCTTGTTTAATGCCCATTTTAATTCTGTCATTTTTAGCATTTTGCAGTTTTCAGATTGATTGTATTGTCTCCAGGTATGTGAACTGCATCAACTGTGGCATAGTTCCTGGTAAATCATTTGGAAAAAATGCCTGTGGAAATCCTAAAATGACTGCTAATGCTTTCCTTTAAATCAAGCATTTTCAAATGGAAGAATAAATTCATTCTTTTCTTGAAGCTTGGGCTTCTTACCTTAATTTCACCTGACTTTTCCATTTGATGTCAAAGAAAACCTTTTGTTATTTTTGAATTTTAAAAGCATCTCAAGTGCCATTTTCAAGGGTTTAAGATATAGGGTGATCCAATCCCTTCCCTCAGGATACTGGGCTGAGCAAATAGTCAGAATATATCTTAATGACAGGGTGGGCTCCTCAGACAGTGAAGGGCCACAAAAACAGAGGGAAAATCTAGCCTCTGAGGGAGGGAAGCGGAAGTGGTCCATCGTAGAGGCCTTATGAGGGCAGAAAGGCAAGATACAATTTTTGTAAATAAAATATTACATTATTTATAACATGTATGTTTTCTAAGATCATGGCATCTGGCCCCATCACTCCTTGGCAAATAGGAGAAGTCATGGAAGCAGTGACAGACTTCACGTTCCTGGGATCCAAGATCACTGCAGACGGTGACTGCAGCCATGAAATGAAAAGACGCCTGCTCCTTGGGAGGAAAGCGATGGCAAACCTAGACAGCATATAAAAAAGTAGAGACATCACCCTGCCAACAAATGTCCGTATGGTCAAAGCAATGGTATTGCCAGTAGTACTGTATGGCTGCGAGAGTTGGACTATAAGGAAGGCCGAGCGCCAAAGAATAGATTCTTTTGCATTATGGTGCTGGAGAAGACTCTTGAGAGTCCCCTGGACTGCAAGGAGATCAAATCAGCCAATCCTAAAAGAAATCAACCCTGACTGTTCCCTGGAAGGCCAGATATTGAAGCTGAAGCTCAAATACTTTGGCTACCAAATGAGAAGGGAGCACTCACTGGAGAAGACCGTGATGCTGGGAAAGACTGAAGGTCGAAGAAGAAGGGGAGGGCAAAGGATGAGATGGTTGGACAGTGTTATCGAGGCAACGAACATGAAATTCAGTAACTCCAGGGTTTTAACCCACTCTGTATTTAATGTATTTATGCTTTAGTGTATTTATGCTTTTATGGAAGCTGCCCTGAGCCCACTTTGCGGGGAGAGCGAGGTATAAGTTTGATAGATAAATTAATTAAGCAAACTCTAGAGCATGACGGAAGACAGGAGGGCCTGGTGTGATGTGGTCCATGGGGTCACGAAGAGTCAGACTCAACTGTGTGACTGAACAACAACAACATTTTCTCCATGAAATTTGCAATTCAACTGAATATGAATAAGTCATCTATACATTTCAAAATGTATCCCACCTCTCCATGGTTTAAGGAGGCATAAAATCAACTAAAATGAGAACATAAAAACAAACTACTGATGTCTGATATTTAAAGAGTTGGATCCTGAGCATAATTTGAGCTAACAGATGGCACTTCTGATGGTAGAGCTGAAATTCCTTACCTCCCCCTCCTGCTGTAGCAAATCAGAAGTTGGAAGTGGTGGGAGAATTGTAAAAATCACAATATATATATTTATTTATTTATTTGATTTTTTTTAAGCTCCTCCCCACCCAAAGGATTTCGTGGTGACTTATAACATTAAAATCATATACCTAAGTTTAAAACAACATAGAAGCAGATAACAAATATAAAATATTAACATTAAAATGTTAAACAATTGAAATATATGGCTAGTACCATAACACTGAACAAGTCCAGCAGGGCATGGGTGCCATCAGAGAGTACATTCCATAGTGTAGGGGCCACAACTGAGAAAGCCCTTCTTGGTGACAGCTAACTTGGTCATCCTGGGGCCAGGCATCTGCAAGAGGCCCGTAGAGGATGACTGAAGGGAGCACAGAAAGTTGTAATGGGAAAGGTGATCCTGTAGGTATGAGGGTCCCAAACCATTAAGGGCTTTAAGGGTTAACACCAACATGTTGAATTGGATCTGGAGACTAATTGGTAACCAGTGCAACTGCCACAAATTTTGAGTAATATGAGCAGACCATGATGCTCTTGTCAGCAACCTGACTGCTGCATTCTGGACCACCTGCGTCTCCAAAGCATTTCAAGGGTACAGTGAGAAAAACATCCACATTTCCTTAGGTGGTCCATGCCAGAGAATAGACTGCCAGTAAGAAAGCATGTGTTCTAGTCATCACAACATGAACTTGGCAAATAGAAGGTCACCATCAGAAGGCTTCCTGGATCATTCTTAATTGGTGTACAGGTTTATTGTCCAAAAGTGCCCTTTATCATTCAATTTGCCAAAGACATTTATTTTCTAAAAGCAATAATATTGGAATGAGTATGATCAGGAAATGCTCTTGATAGACCTGGGACCTCAATCATATTTGACATTTTTTCTGGAGTTCCACCAAACTCCTTGAGTTCCCAGTAACAGCTATTTTCTCCCCAAATGCAAGATATCCCTCACAATGAAGACCATGTAAAGCTATCTTACCTATCTCACTTCCCATTCTATCTATGTGAATGAGCCCTATTATAAGTTTCTGCTAGAGCTGCTTAAAGGTACAAGCTTGCAGATCTAATGGTACTGCTGAAGAAAAAGTGAGTTATGAAAGACAAGATGTAATGATAAATTAAACCAGAGTTTCTGGAAATAAATGTGTCCTCCAACCTGGCAAATTGACTAATTCTGCATCACAAGTACATAACGCAAAGTGTCTTTATTAGGGGATTGCTTCCAACATCATAAACTGGCATTCAAAAAGAATGAATGTCATTACTTTTTCATAATGATAACAATAGTCTCTACTAATTAGAGAAGGATATCTATTCCTACTACAGTCTGATAGGAAAGTGGTACCTAAGGAGCAATTATGAACAAGGCATGTGTACAGAGCTTCTGGCTTCTGGTGCAATATCCTAAGAACCATAATTTTAATATTTTTTAAAAATAACATTTTATACTTTATTTTACTACTAAGAACTGTTTCCCCCTTTTTATGATGATTCCTGTTTAATAGTTTTCAGTCATTATTTCTAATTCATACTAAGCACTTAAGTGATAAACATTCACGTCCATCCTTTGCCTTCAACTGACAGTTTAATCTTTGCTGTTTTGTTTTGTCATGAAAAAAATACAAGGGGGTTAAGGCTTGTACGCCCCTACCCTAAGCTTCCAAACATAGGCTAAGAATTCAGCAACAGACAAAGTAATTGCCGGGGACTTATCAGACAATAAAATTTTAAGATCATTGTCAGTCGGGTTCCTTGTGGTAGATAAGTGAAGACTAATCAGATAGCTACGCATAGTAGAATATTGAGGACAACGTAGAAGGATATGAGCAACTGAATCAGGTTCACTATAGAGACAATTGCAGGTTCTGTCCCTATACGGGATACCCCTATATCTGCCTAAAACAACAACTGAGGGGAAAAGATTGAATCTCGCTAGCATAAAAAACCCGCCGATAAAGTGGGGTTGTGAGATTAGAGATGTACAGAGCCAAAGAGGCTTGTGGGGGGGGAGGTCAAGGGAGCGTGGAGAACAGACTCCATAGCTCCCAGCATTAATTGTTTGAGCATGCAGATGTCAGTTTTTAGAGCTGAGGTCCTCAACCTGTGAGCCGCAGGTCGCATGCGCCCCCCCAAGCTCCTTCTATGTGGCCCTCCAACCTACTTGGTTTGCTGCTATCACCCTCAAGGAATTTTCTCTCACAACCACACTGTTGTTCCCAGGGGGGGATTAAAGCTCACTGGTGCCCTAAGCACTGACCAATCTTGGTGCCCCCCTCCTTTCCACATGGACCCAGTCCATTTTAGTTGTTGACCTGTCTGACCAGATATACAATGCATGTTGCAGCAATACAAAAATGTATTCATATGATAACACAATATACTGTACAAACTTATCTTTTCACCCCTTTCCCAACTTTGTGGTGCCCCCTTTGGCCCTGGCGCCCTAAGCATGTGCCTTAGTCTGCTTAATGGTTAATCTGCCCCTGGTTCTTCCTGCCTCAAGAGGCACCATCTACTGCTGTTCTTCCTGTCCCTTTCTTGCAAAAAAATAAAGACACAATAGCAACTAGTGCTTCTTCTGGTCTCCAGGGTTCCTTCTGTCAACCCCCCTCTTGGTCCTATTCTCCATGTGGCAATTCTGGGTGCTTTGCTAGCCAGCAAAGCTCAGGTACCCATACCACTCCGCTTTTTAACCTCCCCCTCTTCAAGCATTACCATGTTGGCTGTATATGTACATAAGGCAGATAAAGCAGCGGTGTGAATGGGTACAGGAGATGTCTGGCCTGCTTTTGCAAGAAAGGCACGAAAAGGACAGTAAAAGGGCTGATATTTTTGCAAAAAAAAAAGGCTACAAAGTGTTTTTCATACTGAACATTTCTAGAGGCTCCACCCATCAAGGCTCCTCCAGATGGCTTCCAAGGTTACTGCTGAGGTTGCTGCTGCAGGCAAAAGCATCCTTCCTTCCTCAACAAAAGCTGGTTGCTCTGCCTTCATGCCTTGCTTACTTCTGCTCTTCTCCCCCACCCACTCTAGCTCGGAGTCTCTTCAGGCATCTTTGATTGCATGAGCCGGTGAGTGTTCCCTTGGGTTGAGAAGGAAGGCATACTGGCTTAGCAGGGAAGATTATGGTGTCCCTCTTCCCACATCTTTCTCCAGCCAATTTCCCCTCCCGCCGGCTGCCATTTTGCTTCCCATGATTGAGGCTTGGCAACAGTGATGTGCATGTGCACCCTGCATACAGTTTGCATACTGATCATTTCTAGAGGCTTCACCCATCAGGGCTCCTTCAAGTGGCTTCCAAGGGTACTGGTGAGGTTGCTGCTGCAGGCAAAAGCATTCTTCCTTCCTCAACAAGAGCTGGTTGCTTTGACTTCTTGCCTTGCTTGCAATTTATAAATGGGTTCTTGCCAATTTATACCAAGGTCCTGATCCCACCAAGGGTTACCAGTAAGGATTCGAGGCTGTTGTGGTTAAAATAGATGCCTTTTACTTAAAAATATATCTCATACAAACAATACTGATGCACTCACACATTCAATCAAATTTCTAATACTTACAGTAGGAAATAAGCACATTTGCATTAGCAGGTAGGGGTGATGGTGGGCGATGGTGGGTGTCTTGCAGCTTGGTTGTTCCAATGAAGAATGGATGGGAGGAAATAGAAAACAAAGGGAATTCACACACAACCAGAACCAGCCGGAATGCGTGGGTAGTAGAGGCAAGGGTTGGGGATAGTAAGTGGGACATAAGAGGGGTAAAAGCAGACAGGGGTTGTTGCGGGGGAGATGCTAGTTGATCAAGTAGGAGGGGCCAGGTGACTGGTTCTCTCCTTTTATAGGGGGTCCAAGAGAAGGGTGGTAACTGTGCCAACCTCTTGACCCACCTACCTGTTAGTCCGTCCCAAAAACAATCCTATTGGTTGCATGTGGGAAGAGGAGGTTACCTAAGAGGGGTGGCCAATATTGTAACCTAAAACCTTACTCAGAGTACGGCATCTGGACAAGTGTGAAATTCAGGCATCAGGATGCTTCATTGTAGTGTTGATGAAGCTGGCCAGTTCCATTGATAACCAAATGTCCATATGGCAGGAAATTCCATCTCAGGAACAAAGCAGGTGATGAGTAGTACGTTACTACAAGCAGCTCTGTCATGGGGGCTGTTTCTTCCTAGAGTTGTTGTTTCATTGCTCACAATAATGGAGGTTTGTGCTTCTTCACCAGGCTGGGCAACTGTGTAGCTGAAACCTTATTTACATGTAAGGTATGTGTGGCATCACAACAGGTGACCTAAAGTGTATAGCTTTCTGAGCCTATGTGTGTGTGCACAGCCCATTGTGTGTAGCAATAATAGTCCATAAAGCAAATATCAGGCTTATTCTCTAACACTGCCTCTTCTCCCCCACTCACTCCAGCTAGGAGTCTTCTCATGCATCTGTGACTGCAGGAGCTGTGAGTGGCCCCTTGGGTTGGGAGGGAAAGCGTACTCTTTTAGCAGGGAAACTTATGGGATTCCTCTTCCCACATCTTCCTCCAGCCAAGTTCCCATCCCCCCTGGCTGCCATTTTGCTTTTCATGATTGAGGTTTGGCTGACAGGCAGTGATGTGTATGTGTACTGTTGTGTACTAATGGCAACCACACACGCAGTTGCCTTTCCACATGGCCATGCGAACGAGTCTAGCTTTGCATCCCTAGACAATAGAAGAAGAGGATCCTAGAACCAGCCTATCGGCTCACCCGGATCCTCAAGGGAACCTATGGTTGCAGTTACTTTGGATATAATCCTATCACAGGTGTAGGTGTGAGTGTTGGGTGTGGTTTGTGTGTGTATTTAAAGCAGCCTCTGGCCAGCTACTGTATCTCAAGTTTTCCTGATTCTTAAGTAAAGTATGAGCTGAAATCACTACGCTATGCTTCAGTCTCAGTACTTTATATGTACCCTGCATATAACTGGGAACCAACTTAATGGCATATTCTCTACTCCAGGTGGGAGGCTGCCCTTTCGTTCACTCTTTCTCTCTACCTGCCCTTTTTTTTGGAGGGCTCCAATTTTTACAGTACTAGCATGTGTAGATTTAAACCTCAGGAACTGTGTTTATTAAGAAATAAATTTCCTAGTATTTAATGCATTTAGGATTGCAACTCTGCCATCTGGTAAATCAGATTCATAATCCATTTTAAAAACATCCTTCATAGCTTGTGCATATGTCCCAATACTCCTGAGAACTGTAGAGGCAGGAGTCTCTCCTTTCCCATGGTCAAAATGAAAATCCCCAGCTAGTAGCAGCTAGAGTGGGGTGGATTATATGGTAAAGGGAATAGCTAGACCTCCAAAACTACACTTCTCATACTTTTATTTATTCAAGGATGATATTGAAACTCTGCAACCGCTGCTCTGCTTAAAATTCTGTAAGAAGATGTCTGCAAAAGAAAGTGCTGTTTCAAAGAAATGAAAAATTGCAGATGAGCACCGTGTCTTTAATGACAAATTGACTACTGATTACTTCTTTGTTTTAAACAAGGATAAAGCAGTTTGCCTGATATTTCTTGAAACTCCCTCAGTATTAAAGGAGTACAATGTTAAAAGGCACTTTGAATCTCGTTACAAGAGCTAGTCAATATATCAAGAAGAGGTGCAAGTGAACGAGAAAATCAATGTTCTGCAGCAAAATAGTTTTAGAAAGCATGTTGAGGAGAACCTGTCTACCATGAGGGCCAGCTATCATGTTGCTAAATGTATTGCTGAAAGTGGTAGGCCATTCACTGATGGTGAATTTGTTAAGAAGTGCATGGTTAAAGTAATGGAGGAAATGTGTCCTGATAAGGTATCTTGCATTTGTTGTGTCAGTTTATCTGCAGTTCAGTTTAGTTTATTGTAATTAGCCATTGATCGTTACAAGATTACAAAATACAAATTGTGAACAAACTATAGGTTAATATGAGAATATACAAAAGTACCAGAAATCAATAATATGACTAATTTAATACAGTAGCCTGAATAATGCCCCTTCCCGTTGCCACCTTGGAATTCTTTATATATATTCTTTGCAGTAAGGGCAAATAATGAAACTTTATAAGAGACATATGCATCAATGTCAGATAACAAAAATGAAATTTTATCCTCAACTTGGTAAGCACTAAGACCAGATAACATACCTGCTAAAAATTTAGCCCTCAGACTAGAATACAGTGGGCAAAAGCGGATATAGTGAGGTAAATCCTCAAGTTCATGGGTGCCACAAATACATAGATGATGGACCAATGGAGTTTGGTTAAATCAGCTCTCCAAAATTGTCATGTCCCAATGACAGGCCTCCCGTGGCCCCCTGCCACCGCCAGCCACTCCAGCAGCACCCAGTCAAGTACTCCAAGGTTGGCGGCCCGGGCGGAGCAGACTGCACGTGTGTCATCCCACCCTGGAGGAGACGCCCAAGAGCACAGCCTCACCTGAGGCCTGGTGTCTCCGACTAAGTATGTGGGCGGGGCAGAAAGGGGAGGGGTGGAGGAAAAAATAGAGAATGATAGAGGGAGCAGGGATGGGGATAAAAGGAGGGCAGTATGCAGGGGCTGAGGAGGATTGCCTGTGGTCTGCAAAGCCACAGCCAGAGAGACGGCAAGCGACCCAGGAGGAGCATGGTGTGATGAACCCCCCTCCCCTGCTCACACAACTGAGGCCCCTGCTGCCCTTAGGGATGGGCAATCAACGTGGTTGGGCTTCTCCAGAGCTCCAACTCCAGTGAAAGCGAGGGGGGGTCAACTGATTTGTGTGACAGTGGGGTAGAGAATGCGGGCATAGCCCCACCCCTGGTGTTCCCCCTGCCACATAACCCCACCCTAGAGGGTGGTCAGCCTCTCACCTGCCATTTTGGGGAGAACCCACAAGCACAGAGAAGCTGGAGGAAGAGGGCACCTAGGGACTCACCACTGCTGGCGCCCCACCCCACCAGGCACCATGGACCTTACCCAATTTGGCCAATGGCTCACGGACCACCAGGCCCACCTGATGTGGGATCTTGTGCAGCAGCAGTAGGTGACCGAAGCTGCCCTGGTCTGTGACCTGCACCAGGCCCTGGTGGCCCGGGAGGCAAAGGGCCAGGCAACCCTCCCCCGGGACCATTCGGCTGCGGGCCTTGTAAGAATCAGTCATTTGTATCCCACATCAGGGAATTGCTCTAATATACAGATAAAATACAAGTAAAGTAACTGTGAAATTAATAGTATTTTGTTGCAACGTTCCAGATAATGTGTTTAACTCAGCCAAACACAGACTATTGTATATTCATGCTTGGAATATCAATGTTTCTTCAGTTTGTTCCTTCTCTGAATAAATGCATAATTATTCTTCCACTGTGTCGTATCCTCAATAATAATCCATTAGTCTGAATAGCCAGACATGTCTCCAGGGCAGTGCTTCCTTGAAAAATGCCAGCTGAATACTGTAAGTATGATCCTGCCAGTAGATTATCAGAGTACATAAAACAAAATGCACTAAATCATCATAATTTATTCCAGCAAAAAGCCTGAAGAGGAGTCATTTTTAAGTTGGATATACTCACACAGGGATCCTCTGAGTTCAGGTGATTGACATCCTACCTTTAAAAAAATAATATCCCTTGATCCCCTGTATAAAAGTTTTTTAATCCATCAGGTTGTAAAAACCATAGACAGAGGTCCCTTCCAACTCTATGATTCTATGAGTCTATAGTTAATTATTTAAACAGCATTTTTATAGAGACTTTATCATCATCTGGATCTGCTAGCTGGAGTTCACTGGAGACTCCTGTGTCTATATTCATTACATTGCTAACGTATATGCTGCACTTATGGAAACTAGTAACAGACAGGCAAAAGAGGGGGATAGGATCCTGTTTTATACATAACAGCCAATTTTTGCTGCATCATAGGGGTCCTGGATGCACAAAACAGACAGTAGATGCTGAGTCCAAGTCCACAAACAGTTCGGTCTATATCACTCCAATTACTGCGCACTGAGGTTTGATTAATCCATCAGATTAGCTATAGAGTAAAGAGTAAACAAAGAATTTAAGTAAGCAATATTGTTAATAGCCGGGATTGTCAGAGTACAACTAAAACATGAGCCCATACGGTAGTTATACCTTTTAACCTTCTGTGATGTACACTTTCCTGCTTTACATGATGGTGTTTGTACTGTTTATTGTGTTATGTGTACCGTACAAAATATAAAAATAAATTTTAAAAAAAAAACTGTACTCAGCTCCTAATTCTGTGATTGTGCCCATTATGCTATTATTGGTTCTCCTGTGCTATCATCTAATAGTGTCACCATGAAGCCACTTCAGATGGCATTATTAAAGACTCTTTAATATGACTGCCTTGCTGGACTGTGAAGAGGGTGTGCCAGGGCAATGGACAGAGCTGTGGTCCTAGTGAAGTGCCCTATGCTGGACTATGGGCTGTACACTCTGGCCAAGGGGAGCCTTGTGCCAAGGAAGTAGGCCAAGCCAGAAGTGGACTCAGGACAACAGGAGCCTCCTGCCCCTGCCCCTCTGCAAACACCCAAGCCACGGAATGCAGACAACAGCCCTGGCCTCCATACACACAGATACAGCAGCAGATCAGATAAGAAGCCATGCTCTGGTAGAGGACAGATGTTCCTGAACGGAAGCAATGAAGGAACCTCTTCTCCATCACACAGCTTCCCCCCCTCCCTTTGGGTGTTAGCTTCACCTGGAAAACAACACATTCCTCTTCCTCCTGAGCCAGCCTAAAACAAAATACTGTGCCCAGCTAAAGACAATAGCAGCAATCAAGCCTTCCTGCCACCCATCCAGATAACACCACTGTCATGCATCTGATCACAAAGCACCAGACCTGCAACGTGATTGGATTTCTTCTCTCTCTTCTTTGTCTCAACCCCTTCCCCCAGAGGTGTCACTCCCTACTGATCATCAGTTTCCAATTGCCTAGCTATTAAACCCTTTATGCTCCCATCCAGAGTTTAGTTTTCCCCCCCCCCCCTAGTACTTCCTGGGAACCAGTGACCACATAATCCATTGTCTCAGGTCACAATTTAGCTATTTAAGTTGGGTTATCCCTGAGCTCGTTCTCTTGCTTCTACCTCTCCTAACCCCATCCTACCTTGTTGGTTCCATTCTCGGCCAGTTTGGAATCAGTTCATGTGTGTTGCTGGTCAACTCATGATCCCTTCCCCCTTAGTGTGTTTCATTTTTTGCTGCATGATCTACTTGTCTCATTGGAAAGGTAATGTATTACCCACCAACGATATTCCTGGTCATGCAAATGTTGCTGTCCTTTAAACTCTGTATTCCTAGTTCTGTATTGCATGTGTGAATGCTTGATTATTATTTGTATGCTTGAACAACATTTAGTAAAGAAATCAATTATTTAATAACATAGCCTCCTCGTCTATCCATGGGCTCTGGGAAATCTGACTCTAGTATACATGGATTATGATCCTATATTTTATGCCTGTTGTCTGTTCATAATTCCTCAAATTTATTAATAAATAAGGCAATTTGGCTAACAATACACCCATGTGTCTACTGTTACAAACATCTATGTGAGCATACCCAAGCCTGTTAGCACGGGCAATTTGGCTAACAATACACCCATGTGTTAGCACTCTGGCCTCTTGTGTCTACTGTTATGAACATCTATGTGAGCATACCCAAGTCTGCTAGCATTAATCTGGAGACTTGGAAATGTTATGGTACTTCCCCTCATTGTAACTGATACCCATATGTGTTTGAAGATAAAGGCATCTGAAAAGATTGTGGTGAATTATGCACTGTGAACATGTAATCTCAGCTTGTGGGTTCTGTGGGGGCAGAACTTGGAATGAATCTTGCAATAATTTAAAGAGAATAAAACATTTTTACTTTTCACGCAACCATCATATCATGTAACAAGAACACAGAACTTGCTCACACAACAGAACAATGATCTTTTAACATCCAAACAATTAACTTTTCCTGCCTTCACAGCTTGTCACCCCCAAAGTCCATCTTTTTCCTCTTGCTGGTGGCCTAGGAAGTCTCCAGCTGAACACTCTGTGCACCAGCTTTGAAGATGAGGGTCCCAAATGAATTCCCCATTAGACAACACAGCCCTGAAACAAT
Source organism: Gekko japonicus (assembly GCF_001447785.1). Classification (NCBI taxonomy): domain Eukaryota; kingdom Metazoa; phylum Chordata; class Lepidosauria; order Squamata; family Gekkonidae; genus Gekko; species Gekko japonicus. Next base: position 21,173 of record NW_015163746.1, on the reverse strand, counting down.
AATTCTAAAATTTACAATTTAGAACAAAAGTCTCCCTCCCTGAAGAGTTTCCATACACAAATCATAGTTACCTTAAACAAGATGTTAAGAGCCTATGATTAAGGCTCAAGCTCCCCAGCAGGTCTTGCTTCCCTCTTCTGCTTTCCACACATTCAGAACCCTTCTGCTTCTAGAGGCTCCACCCCTTCCTGGTTCATTCCATTCCTAGCTAGGGGTTACAAGAACTCATCAGAACATATCTAATGACCTTTTATCCCGGTCTTCCTTCAGAGAGCTCAAAATGTTATCCAGGATTTTCACTTCCTCATTTTATCCTCACAAGAACTCTGTGAAGTAAGTTAAGTTGAGAGAGGTCATGATCTGTCAGTGAATGTCACGGTAGAGCCAGGCAGTCAAGGGGCAGAACTTGGAATGAATCTTGCAATAATTTAAAGAGAATAAAACATTTTTACTTTTCACGCAACCATCATATCATGTAACAAGAACACAGAACTTGCTCACACAACAGAACAATGATCTTTTAACATCCAAGCAATTAACTTTTCCTGCCTTCACAGCTTGTCACCCCCAAAGTCCATCTTTTTCCTCTTGCTGGTGGCCTAGGAAGTCTCCAGCTGAACACTCTGTGCACCAGCTTTGAAGATGAGGGTCCCAAATGAATTCCCCATTAGAGAACACAGCCCTGAAACAATAATTCTAAAATTTACAATTTAGAACAAAAGTCTCCCTCCCTAAAGAGTTTTCATACACAAATCATAGTTACCTTAAACAAGATGTTAAGAGCCTATGATTAAGGCTCAAGCTCCCCAGCAGGTCTTGCTTCCCTCTTCTGCTTTCCACACATTCAGAACCCTTCTGCTTCTAGAGGCTCCACCCCTTCCTGGTTCATTCCATTCCTAGCTAGGGGTTACAAGAACTCATCACAACATATCTAATGACCTTTTATCCCGGTCTTCCTTCAGAGAGGTCAGAATGTTATCCAGGATGTTCACTTCCTCATTTTATCCTCACAAGAACTCTGTGAAGTAAGTTAAGCTGAGAGAGGTCAAGATCTGTCCTTCATGGTGGAGTGGGGATTTGAACCCAGGTCACTCCTAGTTCAACATCTTAAACTACTGCAACATAGGCTTGCCAAGTCCCCCGGGGGGGCGGGGAAACTGCCGCCCCAGAGGCCCGTTCCCCACCGCTGGTGGATCGGGCCCCGGGGGGAACCCCACCCCGACGTGCACGTCACCCGGAAGTGACGTGATGACGCGGGGCACACTGGGGGCGGGGCCATGGTCATCCGAGGGAAAACTCCAGACGCGACCCGGGAGTTCCCCGCTCCAGGTAAGAAAGCACTTGGCAACCCTACTGCAACATATATACGACTCATGCTATTTTTTTAAAAAAAATTGGACTAGTGCTTTATGAAAAACTCAACAAAGCCATCATGCATTATGACTGCAGCAGTAAAATCCTGTCTTCTGGAGTGCTAATGTCTCAGAGGTAGATTATATAACTTTGGCTCCTCCTCAGTCACATACTGGTCTAGATTTGTGACTTACAACGGACTACTAGTATTTTGTGAAATGTAGACACAAGTGTAGCTCGTAGAGCGCAGAGCCTGGAACCACT
>NW_015163746.1:7538-19136 GCF_001447785.1 Gekko japonicus | reverse complement strand
GGTTCCTGGTGTGGTCATCCGGTCTGGCGGCTTCTTCTTTCTTTCTTTCTTTCGGCGGGCTCATCTGGTATGTGGGTCGTATCGACTTACAGCCCAGCTAATGTCCGTACGGCTGCGCTGCGCTTGCGTCACGTCACCACGTCCTTCTGTAGCTCCACCTCTGTCTCCACATCCGTCGCTCCGCTTGCCTTCGCTCTGCCGCTCCGACGCTACACCACTCCATCGCCGCCATTTCCACCATCACCGCTGCAGTCGCTTCTACTGCTCCTGCCACACACCCCCGTACGGGGAGGGTGCCCCCTGCTACCTAAGGGCAGGTACCCATTCATCTACTCATGTATATTAATTGCTTTCGAACCGCTGGGTGGGCGGGAGCTGGGACTAGGGCCAGGAGCTCACCCTAGCCGCGGTGGGTCTCGAACAGCTGTAGCAGCTGTTCACTGATGTTACCAGCAGGTGTTTTACCGCCTGCGCCACCGCTCCCTTTTCCTGCGCCACCGCTCCCTACATGCCAAACACTGTATCTAGAAAATTGTCCAAACAGCAATTCACAAAAGACTGACTGATTGATTGATTCAGTTTATAAACCGCCCTTCCCCAGAAGGCTTAGGGCGGTGTACAACATATACCGATAAATCAATAAATTTGAATAGTTAACAGTAAAACCAGTTAAACCAGTATAATACAACATAAAACTCATCCAAGGTGTTTGATATCAGTTATACCTTCCTGTGGGGGGTGGGGACGCAAGAGACAGAGTCCAGGCTAGACTCCGATTTACTCCAAGTCAACAGAAAGGTGAACAAATTCTGGCGAAACAAAGGAAAGTTGACAAGAAGGAAACCAACAAGAGAATTTGGGAATGGATGGCCAAAAATGTTAAGACAAATAATGAGCATTTCTTCAAATAGGAACAGGAAACCAGCTAGGGAGGTGATTGGGCCTTTGGATGACAAGGAATAAAAGGATTGCTTAAGAAAGATGGGGAGATGGCAGAAAACTTGAATGAATTCTTTGCATCTGTTCTCCATGTCAAAAACGTGGAGCACATACTTACACTGGAATCACTGTTTTGGGGAAGGGTGTTTGAAGAACTGAGTCCAATTGAGGTGACTAGAGATGAAGTTCTAGACTAGTAGGCAAACTAAAAACCAGTGTAAATCTGCAGGCCCAGATGGCCTACACCCACTAAAGAATTCAAATAGGAATTTATTGATCTACTAACAAGTACGTGTAACTTGTCTCTGAAATCAGGCTCTGTGACAGATGACTGGAAAATAGCAAACAGTTTTTAAAAAGGGGTCCAGAATGAATCTTGGAAATTACAGGCCAGTTAGTCTAAAGGCAGTATGTGACATGGCCCCTCCTTGGGAGTGAGCACCTAGCTGGAAGGTGGCAAGCTGGGCCTCCTGGGCTGGGCAGACTAGGCACCTATCAGTGGTGTGGGAGATGAAACACAGGACAAGCCGAGTATGGCCAGGCTCTCATAATATTGGGCACAGCTCTCCAGGGGGAGAGGGCATGACCTTGGGCTTACAGAGAAGCAGCTGCAAAACCAGGGAGATAGGCAGGGTGAGTTGCAAGCCCCTAGAACTGTAGGACAAGGGGAAAATGAATGTGATTTCTGAATGTGAGTTCTGACATTTCTGCTGATACGTTTCTGTGCTGACAGCTGTCACGGTGCCTTCAAAAGTTTAATCATAATAGATCCAGATCTTGGTATGTAACCTAGAATTTTCTGATTAGAGAAACTTATGGCAGAATATATATTTTATAATTGCACTTTTTGTATAAGGAGCCATATTAAGTAAAAGTATTATTAGAAGCCTTTGTAGATGGAATTGGGATGCAATAAGAATGGAATGTGTATTCAAGAAGCTGCAAGGACGTCAAGAGCAAAGTTAAATGTGAATCACAACCTGTATCACCCAGCTCCCCAAAAACATGGGAAAGAGGGACTAGCTTCACTAAGGTCAGAAAGGATCTCAGTGTTCCCTATTGTTCTGAAGAGTAGATAAGCAAATGCAGTCACCGACATACATGACCAATAGTAAGGTTTAAAGTCAAATGATGCTTGTATGATGTTAACGGCTTAGTACCAATTAGTAAAGGTAAAGGTTCCCTTGCTCGAAAGCCAGTCGAATCCGACTCTAGGGTTGCGGTGCTCATCTCCGTTTCAAAGCCGAAGAGCCAGCGCTGTCCGAAGACGTTTCTGTGGTCATGTGGCCGGCATGACTAAACACCAAGGTGCACGGAACGCTGTTACCTTCCCACTGAAGTGGTACCTATTTATCTACTTGCAATTTCTTGCTTTCGAACTGCTAGGTTGGCAGGAGTAGTACCAATTAGAGATTCTTTAATGTGTAAACTATATGTGATGTCATTCGGGGTATAAGACCTTCTGCCCTTCCTGGTCATGGCAGAATACAGCTTTGGAATTGCTGAAGTACTATGGTACTCAGCCCTGTATTCCCTGTTTCAATGCATTAAACAGATATTCATCTAACTCGTTGGACTTCAACTGTGTGTTTCCAATTTGGCAACAGGAGCATGCAGGCAGATTTGTGTATCAGAACTCTACTGGCTACCACTAGTATAAACTCTTATGAAAGAAAGAATTGATAAGCACGTCAAGTAACAAAATCTGCTAAGGAAAAATCAACAGGGCATCTGCAAAGGGAAGTCCTGCCTCACCAACCTTTCAAAGTACTCAGAGCAGGTTAACAAACTTGTGGATAATGGTATTCCAGTAGAAATTGTATTTTTGAACTTCCAAAAGTCTTTTGGCAAGGTACCTGACTAAAGACTCAGGAGTAGGGATGAGCACAAACCTTGCCACAAACCTAAATCCATCATGAAAATCGTCTGGTTTGTGGTTTGTGAGCCAAGGGTCATGGAATCATGCTTGCAACGAACTTCCAGTGAACCTCCATGATTTTTATGAAGGTTCATGAAGTTTGTGTTGGTGGTTTGTGTGGCAGATATCCTGGCACTGATCAATTAATTGTCAAAGCAATGGGGGGATGCACTTCTGCACCCCTGAAAACACCAATAGTGGCCCTCCAAAGCTCAACAGGCAGTGCTGGCAACACATTATCAAAATATTATGGGTGTATTGAAGAAAAATGAGGGGGACCTGAAAATAAACTCTTCAAATGAAAATTTAAAATCTAAAATTAAAGTTCTTCAGCCCCAGCTCAATTTGTTGCTATCAGAAGACATTGCTAAAAATATTAATTTGCTAAACAGAATTATTTTGAACGTGCAAATAAATTGGGGCAATGGTTAGCCTATAAACTTAGAAAGGAAAGAGAAAAGAGATTGATCCACTCCTTGTATGACGATGATAAGAAAGAGAAGTTCCAGAAGGAAGAACTAAAGAAAATTGTGGAATCTTTTTACAAGCAGTTACAAAGGGAAGTGGAAATCCTAAGGGAAAACCAAATACAATATCTACAAAAACAGACTTCCTATACAATCTGAAGAGAACAGGAGATATCTTAATGACCCCATTACAATAATGGAAATTACGGAAGCTATACAAAAACAAAATATGGGGAAAGCACCGGGCCCAGATGGGATACCTGCAGAATATTATAAAGCACTAGAAGATACTATCCTTCCACCATACAAAATATGATCATGACAGTTATAGAAGAGAGGGTTCTTCCTGAATCTTGGTTGGAAGCAACTATCTCACTGATTCACAAAGAAGAAACGGACCCAAAAGAAATTAAGAACGAGCGACCTATCTCTCTCCTTAATTCTGATTATAACATTTTTTTGCATTAATTTTAGCTACGAGACTGAAAAAAGTTTTATCAGAATTTATATATCAAGACCAAACAGGATTTTTACCTAAAAGGCAATTAAGGAACAATGTTAGAATGATCTTAAATATATTAGAATATTACGTAGCCCATCCTGAGAAACAGATGATTCTGGTATATTTGGATGCTGAAAAAGCCTTTGATAATGTTAGTTGGCAATTTCTTATTGAACAGATGAAAGAAATGAAATTTGGGACTGAGGTTATAAGGGTAATTGAAGCTATTTGTACTAAACAGAAAGCAAGGAGAGTCATAAATGGTGATTTGACAGATACTATTTTAATTGAAAAAGGAACAAGACAAGGCTGTCCTCTGTCACCACTTCTATTTATTTAAACTTTGGAAGTTTTGACAAGAGATATCAGAGAAGATCCTACAATTAAAGGAGTTTCAATTAAGGGTCATAAGTATAAGCTACAAGCTTCTGCTGATTACTTAGTATTTATCTTGGAGGACCCAGCAGGCTCTATAGAACATTTGCTGAATAAAATTAATAAGTATGGGGAAATGGCTGGGATGAAAATAAATTATCAGGAGAGAAAGGTTATAACAAAAAATATGATTTCTACTAAAAATGAGTTAATTAATTTAACAGGATTTCAGTTGGACAAAAGAGTTAAGTATTTGGGAATATATTTAACTCTGAAGTGTAGTTCTTTGATGAAGGATAATCACCTGAAATTGCTCCAAGAAATTAAAAAAATATATCTAGAAAAATTGAAAGATCTCCATTCTATCTTTGATGGGAAGGATTGCAGCCATTAAAATGAACATATTGCCATGTATCATCTTTCTATATCAGACTATTCCTGTTTGCATCAGTCGATCCTTCTTTGAAGATATGAATAAGTTAACATTGAATTGTATTTGGCAAGGGGAAAAGCCAAGAATTAAATTGAAAGCATTGCAAGACTTCAAAGAAAATGCTGGTTTTGCTTTACCAGATTGGAGGACATATTATAGAGCGTCCTGTTTGATTTGGATGAGAGATTGGATTTTGTTTGAAAATCAAGGATTTATAGTCCTAGAAGGGCATGATTTAAAGATAGGATGGCATGCTTTTGTTTGGTATGGGGAAGCAGCTGGGCATACTTTAAAAATCATTTGATAAGAAAATCCTTATTATCAACTTGGGGAAAGATTCTACCATTGGTATATTCTAAAATTCCAAAGTGGGTCTCACCCCCTGAAGCCTTTTCACAACCAAGCTTAATTTCACTGGACAAAATTCTTAGATTGGTGGGTAAGGGCTCAAATTGAATCTAAATATGCTAAAGATAGAAAAACTGGTTTTTATTTAGAACAATGTGCATTTGAAAAATTGTTATGTATATCTAATGATAAGTTGATTAAGAAAATGTATGTATTTTAATGCAAATGAAAATGGAGGATGAAGTGGTTAAAGACTGTATGACCAAAGGTATGCAAAATCTAGGTTATAATATTGATCTTGCACAGTGGAGTAAACTGTGGAAAGTGAACGTGAAAATGACCAAATCGGTTGCATTTAAAGAGAATTTGTATAAGATGTTTTATAAATGGTATTTAACACCAGATAGAGTAGCTAAAATGTACAAAAATATGTCTAATAGTTGCTGGAAGTGTAAAAAAATGTAGGTATGTTTTACCATATGTGGTGGACATGTGAAACTGTACTCAAGTTTTGCATTATGGTACATACATTTATACAGGCAGTTTTGCAGACTTCATCACCTTTTCAACCAGAATTGTTTTTACTGAATTGTATAGCAGATGAGTTTGATAAAAAATCAAAGATATAATCCATGTAGTAACAGCAGCTAGAATCTTATATGCAACTTTTTGAAAACTTGCAGCAATACCCTCTGAACAAGACATAATAATAAAGTGTGGAAATGGACAAACTCACTTTGATCTTAAAAGGGGAAATGGAAGAAGACTTTGTTGGACTATGGACTCCATTCTACGACTGGATTAGAAAGAAATATAAAGATATGAACTTTTTGATATAATATGAAGAAACCTTTATGAACTTTTAAAATCTCACAGTGTGAAATAATATGTGGAGAAGGGTTACATGCAGAAGACTTGTTATTTTTTTCTCCATTATCTCTGTATACCCTAAAAACCTAATAAAGTGCATGCACAAAAAAAAGAAAAAAAAGAAAATGGAGGTTTGTCCCAGTTTGTGGGGGTTCATGAACCACAAACCTTCACAAACCTTCCTGCTTACCGAACCGGTTAATTTCATGTGATCTGTGATGACGTAGAGCAGCCTTCCTGCAGGCTAAAGATGACAAACTTACGAGTCTCCTGCTGACTCTCCTCTACCTGCCCTCCAAGTCTGGTGAGGATTGGATTTAGCTGGTACCCTCAGGAAAGTGCCCTCTGGGGAATCACAGCTGCAGGTTCAGGAGTGTGTTGAATGGACCCTCCATAAGCTAGAGCCATCAAATGCACACAGTACCTCCCTGGGATGTCCCTCTACCTGCCCTCCAAGTTTGGTGAGGATTGGTTTGGGGGCTAGGGTACTGCTTGCCTCCTCATCATACACATTGTTGCTGCAGATGGGCAATCCTTCTCCTCGGGCCCAGGAGGCAGTCACCAGAATGGGAGCTCTCTTGTTGGCAGCCAGCACTGCCTGACGAGCTTTGGAGGGCCACCATTGGTGTTTCCAGGGCTGCAGAAGTCCATTCTCGCCATTGCTTTGATGATGAATTGATCGGTGCCAGTGTGTCTATCGAACAAACCACCAACACAAACCACACAAACTTCCATGAAAACTATGGAGGTTCATGGTAGGTTTGTTGTGGGTGTGATCACATGACCCTTAGCTCATGAACCAGGTGATTTTCAGGACAACTTTAGGTTTGTGATAAGGTTCGTGCCCATCCCTAGGAAGGACATAATAGAGGTTTATAAATTATGCATGGGGTAGAAAAAGTGGAATAGAGGAAGGTTTTTGTCCCTCTCTCATAATATTAGAACTTGGGAGCATCCAATTTAATTGTAGGGATTTTTAAATAGGTTCAGAACAGACAAAAGGAAATACTTAATTGCTTAATGAGTAATTAAACTGTGGAATTCACTGCCAGAGGAAGTAATGATGGCAACAAATACACACACACACTGGTAATAAGGGCCATTGCAGAAAGAAATTAAACGAGCTCTAGAGACGGCCTGGGAGAGTGCTCTGGCCTGCAGCAGTCGCCTGCCCCCCCAAGCGCCATGGCCAGACCACCGCTACCGTGGATGGCCCTCTCCTCCACCTTGGCGGCCCCCCTGCAACAACTCTGGTTGTACAGCTTTTTTGTCCTCCCCCCTGCCCCACTCTGTCTCACAGCCATTTTAAACAGCAAGAGGTGGGCAACGTAGCCAGTGTGTGAGGTGGAGCCAGTTCAAGCGGGTGGAGCTGGGGAGGAGAGGTAAGTGGCCGGGGTGGTGGTGGCACAAGGGGGGAACCAGCCGCTGTGCGCTGGGTCCTCACTCCATGTATGGGGCACGTGATGGATGGAGGGGGACGTGGGAGAGGACTGAAGTGAGGACCCCCTTCCCCACCCCCAATGCTGCTGGAGGGAAGGATGCCCCAGCCATCCCCAGCCCTGAAGAGAGTCCCATCCATCCCTTCCATCAGCTCCAAGCACACTGAGCCAGAGACAGTGGCTGCTGCTTCTGTTGGCGGGACTCCGCAACCCAGGCAGCCAACACAGCCAGTGCCTTCTGAGTGGCAGCTCAGGCAGCCAACAGATTTTGGCGTGCAGAGAACATTACCACTCGAATGTGCGCATACACACACACACACACACACACACACACACTTCAAAAGGGGGTTAGATATAAATGTTGAAGAAATCTATCTTTGGGTACTAGCTATGGTTACTGAAGGGAGCCTTCAAATCCAAAGGCAGTAAACCTCTGAATACCAGTGCTGGGAGGCACCAGCAGGGGACGACATTGGCCCTCTATGCACTGTTTGCCCTCCAGGGCAACTGGTTAGCCACTGCATGAAACAGGATGCTGGACTAGATGGACCACCAGACTGATTCAGCAGGTTCTTCGTATGTTCTTATATTTCCTCTTGGCTATTTTAATAACAGCTTGAATAACCTCAGAGTTGGGTCTATTTCTTCATATGATTTCCTGGATTTGGAATTCCAAATGTATTAATTTGGACAGATGATGTCAAAGGAAACCCAAAGGATCTTGTGAAACAGTGCTTATACTAAGCACTAATTGCTCATTAGTATTTTGTTTTTAATAAACATATAGTCCTTCAAAACATAATATTCATTTAACATCAGCAGCCTCACTAATGTGAACATATAAGAGGAAGAAAATCATTATATAAGCATGATTAGATAGTCAGCAGAAATGCTTGACAACACTGCATTGTACGCATATTGCTCTCTGTAGTTTTCCTCTATGATTAATGTAACAATGCTTCTTATTCCATTACTTCCTTGTAATAGTTCGTGCCTGCCTTCTTCATGATATGGGGCATCTTTATAATATCTATCAGATATAAATGAGTACCACAAAGTGAAATAAAGGGTCCACTGTGCTCAATGGATCAACACAATTTCCTCTTCTGCTCTATGTTATTTCAGTTATAGTGCTCATCATCTAAATAATAGATATCAGTATGTTTTAAAATTTTCCCAGCAAATGTAACAGCTGCTGGTGGGCTAGGCCCGCCTCTGCAGATAAATCCAATTTATTAATTTGCAAAAGGAGAGAGAGAGAGACAGAATGTGGGCTGCCTTGCACATTTCCCAGCTGCATCCCAGGCACTAATGAAGGCCAAACATCAGACCTTTAGGGGGAAACGGGGACCCCAATCCCGCGGCGGATAAACAGGGTCTGGTCGTCAGACCTCCCTGCGAGAGAGACGGACAAGGCAGATCCGAAGCGCGGAAGATTGGCAGACTCTCCCAGAAGCCTCCGCGGCTGAACCTGGGAGGCGCAAATGTAACAGATGATATACGAAAGAAGAGGGAGACAGAACAAAAGAGGAAGATTAGGAACAAGAAAAGGGGTTCCATTAGATTAAAGCATAATTTCTACTAACCCAAATCAGTGCTAAGCACAACAAGTTTTGCATCTCAAGGAACTGTTTTGAGGAGGCTGCCCCTAGGGAGCTGTCAACATCATTAATACTGAGGTCACTGTAGCTATGCTTAATGCAGGCCAGTACCTGATTAACAGCGGTTATGCTTCACATACTCTGATCGCCCAGCCATCACTTGCAGCTGAGCCTGTGGGCTTCATTCCCTCTCTGCCATCATTTCAGGACTTCTCTAAGCAACAGTAAGATTTTTGATTAGAATTGCACTTACAAATACAGGACTACAGTTCCCTGACTTCTTCCATGTTTTGTTGATTTCAAGGAATTTGTTGGCTTCCAAGAAAGGCAGGAATATTTACACTACCAAATACATTAGGGTTCAGTGGCCTTGCCTAAACAAAAGGGAGGGAAGATCTATATTTTAAATGTTTCCAGCATTCTGCTGGGGACTGCTGGGTGAAGATTTTCTTAACATTTTTTCTTAACACAATCAGAACAGTGAACAAAAAAGAAAATTTAGCATATAATTAGAGTAATATAAAGCAATTCCCCCCCCCCAAAGTACCTGAATAAAATAGCAGTGTTTTCATTTTGCAAAGTACCACTTCATCTCACAAAAATCTAGCTAAAATGACAATGGAGCCTTTTGGAAAACAAGTTTTCCCCCTCACCCCCCCCTTGTGTCAGTGATGAGAAATTCTCCTACACTGTTCAATGTAAGGTGCTAACTCAAGACTGCTGAATTACATTTGTATTGCAGATATCCTTATCACATGTTTGCAGCCACCCACTGCAGATGGAGGAGATATCTTTGGGAAAGAAAAGATTTTCTTTCTTATCACTTGAAATAATGGAAGTTAAAGTCAGGGGGGGAATTTTCGATATACCTGGTTTATAGAACATCTAGGTCAATAACGTACTTCAGATGTCATAAGGTTGGGCTTGAATTGACCCAAAATGGGGACTCTTGAAGGTGATTCTCTGACATGAAGACAGAATGGAATGAGATGTGTTTTGAATGGTTACTGTACACTTCAGTTTTTGTTCAAGGGTAAATTTATACCATTGCCATTTTGGCCCATAGGCACTTTCCTGTACCTATTGTATTTTGTGCACTGAATATTGTATTTACTGCATCTATATGTTTCAAAAGTGGTACTGTTGCATTACACATTGGTCTGGATTTGGATTTCATTTTTACAGCACAACACGTTGAACAATATTGATTCCCTCATGATTTTGTTAACATGACCTTCATTTCTTTAATGGACATAGAGGATAACAAGTAGATGGATAAAAAGTGCGGCTAATTGCGGCTAAACTGGAAATGCAGTCTTTCACTAATCAGTATTCAGAACAAAACATTAAATGTAATGATATGGCATCTGTATGGTTGTTTTAAATCCTGATAGCTGAAATTTATTTTCACCCTGCCCACCAAACCACACATGACGACTAGGGTTGCCAGGTCCCCCTTGACCCCTGGCAGGGGGTGGGGTAGGGTTGCCAGATCTAGGTTGGAAAACTGATGGAGATTTGGGGATAGAGCCTGGGGAGGGCAGAGACCTCAGTGGGGTACAAGGCCATAGAATCTAACCTCCAAAGCATCCATTTTCTCCAGGGGAATTGATCTCTGTAGTCTGGAGATGAGCTGTAATTCCAGGAGCTCCCCAGATCTCACCTGGAGGCTGGTATCCCTAAGTGACGCATGGGTTGCCTGCCCCAGTGGGCAACCTCCTGCCCCTGTGCTCGGGCTCCCACCCTCACTTGATGGAGCAGTGGAAGGACAGAACTGGAGGCAACATCATTCTGAACATTGCAGTGCCCCTCCCAGTTAAGCACCTGGAATGGATGTCTCAGTGTTAACAGCACTCTAGAAATTTCTGCAATCTCTATGGCATTAACTATGGAGATTGGGGGACTTCTTAGAGTGTTGAAGGTTCTGTGACACCACTTTTGAGTGCTCAGCTGGAAGTCATGTCACAACATCCATGACCCTTCCCCTTCCCAGGTACTGCCCTCAAAATGCTCCTGGGAATTACTGCAGAGGACCCTACATGAGGGAGCCTACATAAGGGAGCCAGTATTGTAGACTGTAGGAACACTCACAGAAACCACTGCTAACAATGGTGGCACTTCTGTTTCTTCCTTTCTGCTCACTCCACATAGCCATGTAACTTGCCTAACAGTATAGCATGTTCCTTTTTTTCCCTCTCTGTCGATGTCCACTAGTAAAAGCAAAGGTGAAGGTTCCCTTGCTCGAAAGCCAGTCGAATCCGACTCTAGGGTTGCGGTGCTCATCTCAGTTTCAAAGCCAAAGAGCCAGCACTGTCCGAAGACATTTCCGTGGTCATGTGGCCAGCATGACTAAACACCAAGGTGCACGGAACGCTGTTACCTTCCCACCGAAGTGGTACCTTTTGATCTACTTGCAATTTCTTGCTTTCAAACTGCTAGGTTGGCAGGAGCTGGAACTAGAGATGGGAGCTTCCACAGCCTGCAGTTCAGCGTCTTAACCACTTGAGCCACCGCAGCTAGTCCACTAGTAGTGGCCAGCAATTGGGAGCAGGGGATGACAGTAAAATTGGACAGGATTATGGCATTATTTGATGAGGACGGATAATGTCAAAGCTATTTCTGCAACGATTTTTTGAGGACTGGAAGGACTTTAAAGAATATATGGAAAATAATTGGGACATGAAAAGTAACTTGCTTTGTTTTGAA
>NW_015163746.1:0-6567 GCF_001447785.1 Gekko japonicus | reverse complement strand
GAATAGTTTGGATTCATTCCAAGCTGTTTTCAGGAGTTATTATGGGACTGAAATAGCCTTAGGCAGGGCTCCTTTTGTAGGAAAAGCCAGCAGGAACTCGTTAGCATAATAGGCCACACCCAGCAGCAGAAACTCATTAGGATATTAGGCCACACCCCTGACAGTGCAGCTCATTAGCATATGAAAAGCTTGCACTGTGCTTAATTCTTTAAATGGTCTGCTTTTCAGCATGTTTGAGACACCTTTTAGCTGCACTGTGCTTCATGTTTGAGACACCTTTTAGCTGCACTGTGCTTCATGTGTGTGTGTTTTTAATGCTCTGGCTGGGCTTTAATAACTTTTATGATGCTTTCTGTTTTTATGGTGTTTCATTTTCCATGCCATCCGCAGGCAGGTTCCCTGAAGAGGCAGCACAGTGTCCGATTCCCCATTCATTCAAAGTAAATCCACGTTTGATGAACAAAATAGAATTTATTAGAAAGAGATGGTTAGATCAGGAACACAATCATTGTTAGTAATGACTACAGCAGTCCAAGGGAACCATAATAAAAGAACTTGAACCGAGACAGGACCAATGATCCCAATTCCCGCTGGCGGGAGTGTGATAAGACTTTGCGCCCTTTCCTTGGGAACACAACGGTTCATACTACATAAACACAAGTTCATTTCTCAGGCATCAGAATACAAAACAAAGCAAGCAAGCCATAACTGAACTTGAACCGAGACAGGACCAATGATCCCAATTCCCGCTGGCGGGAGTGTGATAAGACTTTGCGCCCTTTCCTTGGGAACACAACGGTTCATACTACATAAACACAAGTTCATTTCTCAGGCATCAGAATACAAAACAAAGCAAGCAAGCCATAACTCCTTCCCACCTCCAGCTGGTCAACCTTGAGCATTTCCGCAGTGTGCTAGTAACAGAAAGTAAACACCTACACAAGAGGCAACAGGAGGGGGGGATGAACCAAGAAGAGTATATCATGCAGAATACAACATACAACATAATGGCAGCTTGCTGACACACAGAAAGTTTCTAAATTTTTAAAAATAGTTTTTTTTAAGAAAAAAGGTATTGCACACATTTTGTCTAGATTTTTCTCTGTGGACGGACACAGCTCCTCTTACCTTTGGAGGCGGCCACAGTAGCAAGGGAATGCATATGGGTCTCCCACTGCTCCATCACTAGCTTCCCCATGATCTCCAAGTGGGTATCTGTCTGATTCTAGCCTGCAGATGACTCTTTCGAGGACACCTTGCAGTTTTCTCCTTCCAGAAAGATGGGGTGCCCAGCCATAGAGGAAGTCATGGCTAGTCTGGCACAACAAAGACAGAAGGTGCCTTAAGTGGGAAAGCAAGCGACTGCGAAAGGAATGGCTGCCCTGGACTCTGAACTGACTTTAAATAGACAAGTTGGGGGGAATTGGGAGGAGAAACAGGAGCAAACGAAGCACTGTGTGGCACCTCCTCCTCCTCCTCCTTTTACTCCGTCAAGCGAAAGTGATGGTGGCGGAGGCAGCTCTTCAGTGTCCACCGCCGGGTGGGAGGAGACAGGGAGGGAAGCTGCACACCTCCTCCTCCTCCTTTTACTCTGTCAGGCAAAAATGGTGGTGGTGGAGGCAGCTGTTCGGTCTTGGCTGCTGGGTGGGAGGAGATGGGGAGGGAAGCTGAGCCTGGTGCAGGCACGCTGGAGGGCCCAGCTGGGAAAGGGTGACACGCAATGCCTGGTGCACATGCCGAAGTGGCTGTTAGCAACCGCAGCAAGATAGGCAGTGAGGGGCAGGTGCGTGAGCGCACAATGCGTGCTGCCTGTCACCAAGCCGGCTACGTGAGGTAAAGGAGGCATTTTTAAAAAAAAGAGTGAGGTGGCGAGGCAGTAACAGCGAGGAGGAAGACAGCGAAAATGAAAGACAACACACGTGCTGGCAGGAGGCAAGAGGGGAGGGACAGAAGAGGGAAGAAAGGAAGCGACTGATCGTCAGCGGCCCTGGCCATTCGAAGAAGTGGAGGGGCAGCCGACTGATCCCAGTCTGAAAAAACTTTCTGAAAATGGGGGGGGGGGGGAGCGGGGGGGGTCCAAGACCTGCATGCGGCTCGTGAGTGGCCATGCATCCCTGCTCACAAGCTCTGACTATACTTTTGCGTGGGAACACTGGCACTTCAGTTTACACATATCCACAAGAAAAAATATTTATCTATTTATACATTCAATTTATATACCTCTCTAACCTTTCTGGCAGGTCTCTGAGCGGTTTACATACATATTCCAAATTCCCCAACTAGGGCCACATTGTTGATGGGTGGTGTCTGCCTACCAGCACCCAGGGCTTGTTGTTTTTCTGGCTTCCTCTAGCGGCCTCGGGCAGGGCCGGATTTAGACTTGCCGAGGCCCTAAGCTATACAAAACCCAGAGGCTCCCTACTGTTTTAAATAACATCAGCTGGTCTCAGAAAAATTTAAAATATATACACCTTTTTAATATTTGAAATCATTTTTATATTGTGTTTTTATTTGAGGCCCCAGCAGATTGCGAGGCCCTAAGCTGTAGCTTATTTTGCTTATGCATAAATCCGGCACTGGCCTCGGGTATCGGCGTCCTTCTGGTGCCCTTTTTTTCTGGAGCCGGTCTTTTCCGGGTAGCTTCCTCCAGCAGGCCTCGTTCTGGCGCGTAGCTCCGTGTCGGCTGCGGCTCCAGCTAATGTCCTTGGTGGCTCCGCCCCGCTGTGCCCCACGTCACCACGCTCTCCAGCCTCCACCTTTTCCGGGCTCCACCTCCGACGTCGATGTAGCTCCACTGAGTCTCCACTGGGTCGCCAGGAACTGCTCCACCGCCATTGCCGCCACCGCTGCCGTCGTTGATGCCTCACAAGGAGGTACATAACCTTTCTTTCTACATAACAGTGGCACAGCTAAGCTAATGTCTGGTCTGGTTAAATTGGATATGTACAAGAGCTTACCTAACACTTCACAATATCTGTTGCCTTCAGGTAGCTCTGCAGAATCCTCTTTCTGTTTGATGTAGTTTGGCTTCATTGGAATGTATTTGGGTGGAGCATCTTCCAGTTTCAGGCTTTTTTCTAGGTCTTTAATCTTCTGTTCTTGACTGATGAGAAAACTGCCATCTGGTTCTCTTGGTGTCTGAATGCCTAGGTAGTGTGCAGTGTTGCCAAGTTGCTTAAGTTCAACTTCCTTGCTGAGGTGATCTATGATTTCCTTAACTCTAACCTTTTTGGCAGGTCTCTGAGCGGTTTACATACATATTCCAAATTCCCTAACTAGGGCCACATTGTTGATGGGTGGTGTCTGCCTACCAGCACCCAGGGCTTGTTGTTTTTCTGGCTTCCTCTAGCGGCTTCGGGTATCGGCGTCCTTCTGGTGCCCATTTTTTTCTGGAGCCGGCCTTTTCCGGGTAGCTTCCTCCAGCAGGCCTCGTTCTGGTGCGTAGCTCCGTGTCGGCTGCGGATCCGGCTATTGTCCTTGATGGCTCTGCCGCACCGCAAGTCACCACGCTCTCCAGCCTCCGCCTCTCCGGGCTCCACCTCCGACATCGACGTCGTTCCACTGGGTCTCCACTGGGTTGCCAGGAACTGCTCCATTGCCATTGCCGCCGCCGATGCCTCTACCTCACAAGGAGGAGAGTGCCCCCCGCCACCTAGGGGCAGGTACCCAGTTTATCTACTTGCCATTTTAACGCTTTTGAACCGCTGGGTGGGCGGGAGCTGGGACTAGGTAATGGCTGTTCGTTGATGTTACTTGCAGGTGCTGTTACTGCCTGCGCCATCACTCCGTAAAAGGGTACGATGTACCAGGATTGCCGTGCCATCGAAGAACAAGAAGCAAAAAACTGTCACATAGATCTACTAATGGAATTGCTAATCCATTCTCGGTGCCCCTCTCCCGGACTCACCCACAGCTCAGATGAAGAAGCCCTCGAGCGGGTGCAGCAGCCACGCCGGAAGAGGGAGGGAGGGGGGAAGAGAGAGCAGGAGCTGCCCCCCGGCCAGTCCTGGCAGCAGCAGCCTCTGTTCTTACTACAGCCGGGTGGCTGGGCTGCCCAGTGGCAAGAGGCAGCTGCTGCCTGAGGTGAGGGCAGCAGCCGTGGCTGGAGAAGGGTTTGGAGACACCAGCCTGGGGAAACGAGAGCCACCACTGCCGCCTCCTGCTGCTGAGGATGAGCCTGTGCCCAGTCCGCCCAGTCTGCCCAGGTTGCAGCTGCTGCTGGTGGAGAAGGAGAGGAGGAGGAGGAAGAAGACGCCGGCTGCCATGGCAGCAGCAGCCACAATGGGAGCGGGGATGATGTGGTGGCCCAGACTGCGCCAAGGCTCGCCACTTCCTCTACGTGGGGAACATGACTGCGGAACAGGGCTTTTGGCAAGGCAGGGGCGGGGCGGGCTCAGAAGCCAGCTGGAACGCCATTCTGGGGCGTTCCGGCCCAAAAATACCCCTGGCCTTAGGCATGCTGGTGAATGACTTATTCCTAGAGATGGACAGGAAGAGTGTGACCCTGTTAATTTTCCTTGACCTCTTGCTGGCTTTTGATACCGTCACTCATGGTATCCTTCTGGACCATCTTTTTGGGTTCAGACTGTTCTGCGGTAGGTTTCAGAGTGTGTTGTTGGGGAACAGCTGCTCAGCCCCTTGACTTCTGATCTATGGGGTCCTGAAACGTTCCATCTTGTTTCCCATACTTTTTGACATCTATGTGAAGCTACTGTAAAAGGTCATATGGAGATTTGGGATGAGTTGCCAATGCCACCAATATATAGATCACTCATTTCTATTTTGAACTTTCAGCAGATCCCATGAAGGCTGTACAAATGGTGAACAGGTTCCTGGAAGCAGTTTGGGGATGGATGAAGTTTAACAAACTGAAAAATAACCCCAACAAAATAGTTACTGGTGGGGAGAAAAGGTATGATATGTGCCCTGGAGAGCTTTGCACTCAGCAGACCAGCATTTGCTGGTGTCAGCTATGGCTGCCATGAGTGTGGTGTATGTTTCTAATTGCTTTGCATTCCTTCCCATGCGTTTAATTGCATCTGAGCTGTAACGCGTATCTTTCAAGGTCGCTGGAGGAGTTGGTGTGTCTAGGTTTCATGGGAAGTTTTTTTCTTTCCCAGCTTCGCGGCAGTTAGTGACTCTGCCAAATGCCCGTGCGCGGGAGCCCATCTAATTGGGTAACACTTGGGGGGGCACATACGAATGCCCTATATCCTATTATGCGCATAGGTAACCTACATCTATGGCTTTTCAATAAAAGTAAAACCTTCCTAGAAGCATGTACTTCATTGCCTTGCTGTGGATCCTGACAGCTGGTTGTCCCCAGCCCAAAGGATGTCCACTTAGCCTCGACCAGGGGCAGGGCATTTTCTGCCCTGGCCCCAGCTTGGTGGAACATTCTCCCATCTGAGATCAGGGCCCTGCAGGACCTATTACAATTCCACAGGGCCTGTAAAATGGAGCTGTTCCACCAGGCGTTTGGGTGAGGCAGTGGGCGTCCATTTATTCCATCTATTCGGCCTCCCTTGCTGAAGCTCTCCATCCAACATGGCCCATCTGAGAAGACTTTATAGTCTGATTTACAGTGCCATCTTCTCTCAACTTACAGTTTCTTGTTTTTAACTGTCTTAACTATTTATTTGTTATACCTGTTTTAATTGATCTTGTGGAACTGTTGCACTAATCTGACCTGAGCTCGCTTGCGGGGAGGGCGGAATATAAGTTGAAGAAATAAATAAAATAAAATAAATGATGCAGGAACTTGGATATATCCTGATAGGGTTGCACTCCCCCTAAAGAAACAGGTTTGTAGCTTGGGGGGTGCTGCTGGGCCAGGGCCGCCTGTTGGATAAACAATTGGCAGCAGTGGCCAGGGTTTTGGCTGCTGAGCTAGGTGAGGCTCTTACTGAGTAGGAAAGATATTGCCACTTTGGTGCATTCCTTGGTAATACCTAGATAAGATGACTGCAATGCACTCTGCATGGGGCTGCCCTTGAAGACTGCCTGGAAGCTACAGTTGGTACAGAACACTTCAGTCATAATACTGACTGGAGTAGTTTGTACGGACCAAATCACTCCAGTCTTGTTTCGTCTGTAATGGCTCCTAATTTGCTTCTGGGTCCAATTCAATGGATTGGTATTGACCTTTGTAGCCCTATAGGGGTTGGAGCCAGCATGCATGAAGGACTACCTACTCCTATATAAAGCTACCCAAGTATTGTGGTCATCTTAAGAGGCTCTGTTTCAACTGAAGCTAGCTGGGTAGCAACAAGAAAGGGCCTTTTCAGTTGTGGTGCTGAAAATTTGGAACTCTCTCCCCAGGGCGTCTGTCTCCCTCCGTTGTTGTCTTATGCCAATGTTTTTTTTTTCCATTTTGTTTGGTGTTCCCTCACTAACTCGTATTAGCCCTCCTCTATGTTTGTGTGTTTTTAGGAATTTATGTGCTCTCCAGGACTACAGAGGTCAGTTTCCCTGGATGAAATTAGCAGCTTCATAGGTTGGACTCCATGTATATTAACCCTATCTATGGCCACATCTGAATCGGGGTGGGGACTACCCTACCGGCAC
>NW_015163745.1:74039-87282 GCF_001447785.1 Gekko japonicus | reverse complement strand
CTTAACCACTTGAGGCACCACAGCTCCTATAACCACATTGCTCGAGTGTATATGGGGACGAAGTTGGCATCTGGGTGTGTGGCGGGGTTTGGTTCCTGGGTTTGTGTCTCTGTTGTGTGAGCCAGGGCTCTTGGTGAGAAGTTGTTGTAAGTTATGGGGGAGGGCTGCCAACCTCCAGGTGCGGCCTGGAGATCTGAAATCACAATGGCTCTCCAGAATACAGAGATCCCCTGGAGAAAATGGCTACTTTGGACAACTAATTTTATGGCATTATATTCTGCTGAGGTCCCTCCCCTCCCCAAATCCCACTCTCTATATGCTGTGCCCCCAAATCTCACCCCAGGAATTTCCCAACCCAGACAGCAACCCTAACTTAGCAAGGAAAGGAACACAGTTTGAGACCAGTGGCACATTTTAGGACCAACAAAGTTTAATTCTGGGTATAAGATTTTGTTTTGTTGGGATTCTTTTTAAGTAATTCAGCAGAGTATTAAGAGACGGAGTCCATGGTGTGTATTAAAATATAAAAGTTTGCTATAAACCTAACATGGGGAAAAGGTACTCAGGATATGAAAATAACAAAGAGCTAATATGTCTACATCCTTGCAGCTAAAAGGTAAAATGGGGAGGAATGGCGTCTCCTTCTCTAGTCAGAACAAAGAACGGGAGGAGAAACCAATATGCTAAATACTTGACACCTTGGTTTCCAATCAGACTAGCAAACTAGCTCCAAAGTTCCCGGGCATCCTATTGTCTAAACAGATTGGTTACAAACAAACATGTGACTTAACAAAACATCATTAACCCTGTAAATACTGAAGTGTTTTGACTTGTAAAGGTCAAGGTTCCCTTGCTCGAAAGCCAGTCGAGTCCGACTCTAGGGTTGCGGTGCTCATCTCCGTTTCAAAGCCAAAGAGCCAGCGCTGTCTGAAGACGTTTCCGTGGTCATGTGGCCGGCATGACTAAACACCAAGGCGCACGGAACGCTGTTACTTGTGACTTGTAACACCCAACAATTTTGTGTGAATGAAGAAGTCTGCATGCACATGACAGCTTATACCCAGAATTAAACTTTGTTGGTCTTAAAGGTGCCGCTGGACTCAAACTTTGTTTTGTTGCTTCAGAGCAACACTGCTGCCTCCCTTATCTAGGAGGGGCTGTGGGTTAGTGACGACACACTGAACTGGTTTCAGTTGTGAGCTGCAGAGAACCCACAGTGGTGTTCTATTATCAACTCCCTTGAACCTGTCTTGTAGTGGGCTGGCTCTGGGTCCTGGTCTGGGCACCAACAGACCAATAAAGCCTTCATTCTCTCTTAGCCTGGCCTACCTCACAGGGCTGCTGTGAGGATAATAGTTTTCTATGTTTTTTTATTGCAGTTATATTGAATTTATTATTGAACATATATATGGTGTCATTGAATTCCTTCAACATTTTATAGATGCCTTCTTTTAAATGCTGTTTTAATGTTTTGATGCTTGTTTATTTATTTATATTTATTTATACTTTAGATTTCTATACCGCTCCAAACCCCGGAGGGTCTCTGAGCGGTTTACACAGTTCCGAATTATCCCTAACTAAGGCCACATGTTTACAGGGGTCGGGGCTACCTACCGGCACCCAGGTGGCAGGGCTCGCTGTTCTCGGCTTGTTCCCAGGCGGTCTTTTTTCAGGCGTTGGTGTTCCGATGTTCCTGGCATCTCCGGTGTCTGGCGAGGTCTTTTCGGACCGGCGGCTTTCTTTCTAGGCGGGCTCCTCTAGTGCATGGTACATGTCAACTTACAGCCCAGCTAACATCCTATCTGGCTCCGCTGTGCCTGCGCACGTCACCACGTCCTCCTATGGCTCCGCCTCCGTCTCTGCCTCCGTCACTTTGCTGCCTCGCTCTGTCGATCCGATGCCTTGCCATTCCACCGTCGCCGCCATTTTTCGCCGATGCCGCTGCTGCCGCCCCCACTTTGATGCTCCTGCCACACACCCCCATATGGGGGAGGGTGCCCCCTGCCACCTAAGGGCAGGTACCCATTAATCTACACGCAATATTTACTTGCTTCCTTGTTGCCTCGGGGACCACGCTTGAGCGGAAAGTTGGCATAGAGATATTTTAAAGACTGCACTTGATCTTAGCCAAAAGGTCGAGAAGTGACATTTTAAATAAATAAATAACAAAAATGGGAAAGGGAAACACACACGAACACACAAAGCTGCCTTCTACACCGTCCAACCACTCTGAGTCTCTGAAGAGCACCCTGGTCTACGCTGACCTGCAGCAGCTCTCCAGGGTCTCAACTGGAGGTCTTTCACGTCAGTTGATCCCTTGGAGGTATCAGGGATCTAGACTGGGACCTTCAGCATGCAAAGCAGATGGTCAGTCACTGAGCCACCCACCCCTCCCGACTCACATCTACTGTTCTGAGTGCCTTGGAAGAAGAGAGTGATCAAGAAATGTACTAGATGGGCAGTTTCTTCCCATAATCTATCATTCCGCTTGGAAAACACCAGTCCTTTAAATGCCTCTCCCCACCCCTGCCTGCCTGGGGCCAGGGAGGGCCTTCGCGGGGCTTCCTCGCACTCCCGCTGGCCTTGCAGGTCCACCGCCGGGCCCCTGATGTCAGGGGGTGTGGCATATGCTAATGAGTTATGCTAATGAGTTCCCCTAGCTCTTTTTCTACGAAATGACCCCTGCCTGGCGTGATCTTGTCCATGGGGTCGCGAAGAATCGGACTCGACTGTGCGACTGAACAACAACACAGCTGACTTATGGCAATCCTGTAGGGTTGTCAAGGAAAGAGACGGACAGAGAACATAGGAGAACATAAATAGAAGCTCATGTTGGATCAGGCCAATGGCCCATCCAGCCCAACACTCTGTTACAAAGTGGCCAAAAATACCAGGTGCCATCAAGAGGTCCAGCAGTGGGGCCAGGACACTAGAAGCCCTCCCACTGTTGCCTCCCCCAAGCACCAAGAATACAGAGCATCCCTTGCCCCAGACCGAGAGTTCCTCTCTATACCTTGTGGCTAATAGCCACTGATTGACCTCTGCTCCATATGCTTATCTAATTCCCTCTTGAAGCCATCCATGCTTGTAGCCGCACAACATAAGAACATAAGGGAAGCCCATGTTGGATCAGGCCAATGGCCCATCCAGTCCAACACTCTGTGTCACACAGTGGCCAAAAATACCAGGTGCCATCAGGAAGTCCACCAGTGGGGCCAGGACACTGGGAGCCATCCCACTGTTGCCCCCCGCCCCAAGCACCAAGAATACCGAGCATCACTTGCCCCAGACCAAGAGTTCCTCTCTATACCTTGTGGCTAATAGCCACTGATGGACCTCTGCTCCATATGTCTATCCAATTCCCTCTTGAACCTGTTCATGCTTCAAACCTGAGGCAGTTCGTCATTGTCTTACTATGGCTAGTAGCCCTTGATAGATAAAGGTCCATTGATCTTGGCAAGAGGCATGGGGTGCCTGTGGCAGAAGATAGGGCTGCCATGTCTGGGTAGGCCGATTCCTGGAGATTTGGCAGTGCAGCCTAGGAGGGCACAGCTTGGGGAGGGGGTGGAGCTCAGCAAGAATGGAATGCCATCGGACCCTAACCCTCCAAAGCAGCCATTTTCTCCAGGGACCCTGATCTCTGTCTTCTGGAGATCAGTTGTAATTCGGGGGGGGGGGTCACCAGGCCCCACCTGGAGGTTGGCAGCCCTGGCAGGAGGATGGCCAGGTGACACTGGGGGCCAGGGCTTCTGTCCCTTTGAACAGCTGCGTAGGAGAGACTTCCTTTGGGTGAGGATTCGTGAGAACAGCAGTCCCCGGGCATTGCTCCCTCTAAGCTGTGGAGTCTTGTGAGCAAAAATTCTCCTTTTTGAGCCACCAGCATTAAAGTTGTGAGCAAGCGATTTGGCTGCTGCATAAATCAGTTTGCTCTGGAGCCATCCTTCCTGAGCGAAGACAAAAATCTGTGAGCTGGAAGCTAAAAAACTGTGAGCTAGCTCACACTAACTCAGCTTAGGGGGAACACTGGAGGCGGGACAGTTAAACAAGAGAAATACCCTGCTACGGACCCATGAGGAAAAATTCCCAACCTCCAGGGTGAACAACTACCTTTAGCCAGGCTAAAGGTTCAAGCCAATATTCGGTAGTTTCATTTGTGTGTTTTATTGCATATACAGCTTCATTTTATTGAAATTCAAAACCAGCCTCAGTGAATTGCATTTCCCTGGCCAGAAAAGTGGGGTGATACCCCACATGACCACGGAAACGTCTTCGGACAGCGCTGGCTCTTTGGCTTGGAAACGGAGATGAGCACCGCGGCCCTAGCTGGCTTTCGAGCAAGGGAACCTTTACCTTTAGCGCACACTAACTCAGCTTAGAGGGAACACTGGTCCCCAGGGACAGCTTTAGAGCACAGCCTGGTTTTCCAGAACGTGCGGCAAAACCAGCCTCATCCTGTCCCCAGGAGTGGAGGGGGAGCCAGATTCAGCATTCAGCCCAGCGGTGCAGAGGCTGGAAGGAGTTTGTAACCAGTGTTCCCTCTAAGCTGAATTAATGTGAGCAAGCTCACAGTTTTTCAGCCTCCAGCTCACAAATTTTTGTTTTAGCGTAGGATGGATGGCTTAAGACAAGCTAATCTATGCAGTATCCAAATCGCTCGCTCACAACTTTAATGCCAGTAGCTCACAAAGTAGGATTTTTGCTCACAAGATTCCACAGATTAGAGGGAGCATTGCTGGAAAATTTGGTAAAAGTAGTTAGATATTCAGAGCTTGCAGTGGATCTTTGTTCACTGGAGAGGAGACATGTTTTTTCTATGTAAAAATCTTTATTTCTAAAGGGAAAGGTACACAGGAAATCTCCAAAACAAACACGACTACATCCTTGCTGTTACAAGTACAACAACAGTCTGACTGACCACACGGTTGGTAATGCAGATCGAGTTTGGTGTAGTAGTTAAGTGCGCGGACTCTAATCTGGGAGAACTGGGTTTGATTCCCCACTCCTCCACTTGCACCTGCTGGATGACCTTGGGCAAGCCATAGTTCTCTGAGAGCTGATCTCTCAAGGACATTTCTGGAAAGAGCTCTCTCAGCCCCACCTACCTCACAGGGTGTCCGTTGTGAGGAGAAGAAAGGAAAGGAGTTTGTAAGCCCCTCTGAGACTCCGAGTGAAGGGCGGGGTATAAATCCAATCTCCTCCTCCTTCTCCTCCTCCCTAGAAGGAAATCACCTGAATGCATTAACCAATTATTGTTAGTAAACAGGCTCCAGTTTCCCGGGCTTTCTCCCCATTGGCTTTGTGTCAAGTTACCTTCCAGGTCAGTCTAAACCAGGGGTGGCCAAACTGCGCCTCGGGCGCCACATGCGGCTCTTTCACACAAATTCTGCGGCTCCTGGCAGGGCGGGCGGGGAAGTGAACGGGGCGCACGTTTTTTCTCCCTCCCTCCCTCCCATCTATCTGCTTTCTTTGTTTCACTCTCTTTAAATCCAATCTCCTCCTCCTCCTCCTCCTCCTCCTCCTCCTCTCTCTCTCTCTTTTTGACAAATAAATATCATTGGATAAATAGATATCATCATCGATATCTGCTTTTACCCCCTTTTGTTTTTATTTTTGGCAGTCTCATGTAATGTTAATTAAAAAAGCAAATGTGCATATTTTTCCATAAAAAACCATGTGTGTGCTATCTGTTCATGTCTTGCGGCTCTCAAACATCTGACGTTTATTCTGTGTGGCTCTTACGTTCAGCAAGTTTGGCCACCCCAGGTCTAAACAAGTGCACACAAGGTAAACACATTAAACCCATAATGACTCAATTTAGACCTTGCAACCAGTGTTCCCTCTAAGCTGAGTTAGTGTGAGCTAGCTCACGGTTTTTTAGCCTCCGGCTCACAGATATTTGTCTCAGCGCAGGAAAGGAGGGCTCCAGTGCAAACTAATTTATGCAGCAGCCAAATTGCTCGCTCACAACTTTAATGCCAGCAGCTCACAAAGTAGAATTTTTGCTCACAAGACTCCACAGCTTAGAGGGAACATTGCTTGCAACACACATATTTTCAACAGTAGCCTTTCTGGAAAACAGTGCTTTCCTTCTGCAACCTCTAGACAACAGACAGAGGAAATACCGGGCCTGGAAGGGAGACGAGATGGCAAGAGCAGAGCAGCCGGGAGGAGTGGGCCCTGTCGGTTATTAATAACCTGCTGACTCAGAGAGGCTCTTGGGTTTCAGGGCCACAAGGGGCAGATTGCGACGGTGGCTGGCCGGAGAGCGATCTCGGGTGGTTGTTTTCTTTTAAATGCATCCCTCGCACTCTTCATTCCAATGGGGAGACATGGGAAAAGAGCCTCCGGAGCCCCTAGGAACGACTATGCGGCTGGCTGACCTTTCGAGCAAGTTATGATCTACGTCGATGGGCACAGTCTCGATATCAACCGATATAGGTTGATATAGAGAAGGCATTATAATATCATTTGCCCACGGAAGGCTCTTCTTGAAACTACAGCTATAATGATTGTTGGTTTTTTTATAGCATTTTTATTGATTTTTACAACACAAAAAGAAGACAAACCACGACAATACACAGACATCTACAAACACACACAAAAGAAGACTGCATATCTTATCATAACCGCAACACAAACTTCTAACATAACTAACTGGTTCCACATTTCCCAACAACACATCTCAGATCACATTTCTAAGTGTATTTCTAGCCATATTAAACAAAGAAAAAGAAAACACCAAAACTTGAAAATCAAATTCAAATACTTCTTTTTTATCTGTCTATAATTCATAGCAACATTTCAACAACATCAGCAAAAAAGACAAAGAAAAAACAGAACAAACAAAATAATCTTAACTATTATTAGATTATTCTGATTTATCTCGTCTCAATTAGCATATAATGATTGTTGAATCATCAGTGAGATCCATGAAATTTTGATATGTCACCAGTTGAAATGAACTCTTGAGAGAGACTACATGTTATTCATCTTTGTTCAGAAGAAGACTATTGTCGGAACGGCAGGACATTCCGGAGACCACCGTCTACACTAATTATCGATAACTGTTCACTTTTTCTACACTGTATAATTATGATGATTTTTCAAAGAAATATTATCTAGCGTTATATTGTCACAGGTTTTTTCTGGTTTTCGGTTGACCTTTCGAGCAGACAGATCTAGGCCAAAGTTCAGCTCTGGAACAAGTGCAGGAACTCGTGTTGCCAACCCCCAGGCGGTGCAACAAACAAAATAGCATGATACAGATGACAACACATTTAGTAAGAATCATATTATATTGTAAAACCTGGCAATATTACAGGTCCATCATTCTCAATGAGCATCCGGATATAAACTCATTCCGTCCCAATCGTCCTCAGGAGTAATCCCATAGTAAGGAAGGTGTCAGCCTCTTGCTACAGTTCAACGTTCTGTTGAAGAGCAACCCAGTGTTTAACTTCTTCTTTATATTTTTCAAATAATCCTGAAAAATAACCCATGGTATTTTAAATGAACAGCGACATGAAGCTGAATTGAATAGTATATAAATTTTTCATTTGTTGTTGTTCAGTCGCACAGTCGAGTCCGACTCTTCGCGACCCCATGGGCCAGATCCCACCAGGCCTTCCTGTCTTCCGCCATCCTCTGAAGTTGGCTCAATTTCATGTTCGTTGCATGTTGTCTAACCATCTCATCCTTTGCCGTCCCCGTCTTCTTTGACCTTCAATCTTTCCCAGCATCAGGGTCTTCTCTATAATTTGAATGATTTGATTTTTGATTTTAAAAAAAACTTACTTCTGGTTCCATGTTCAAGTGTTTATCAAGGAGCAAGCCAGTATTGTCTCCTCTTAAACAGGCTTTTGCGCCTATTTAAAAGAAGAAGTTTGTTTGTTGCATTTCCTATACCTGTGATCCCTTCTTGGTTTTTTCTTTTCCAACCCCCAGGCGGGGCCTGGAGATCTCCCGCTATTGCAACTGATCTCCAGGCGACAGAGATCGGCTCCCCTGGGGGAAACAGCTACTTTGGAAGGTGGACTCACTGGTATTATGTCCAGGCCCTGCCTTTGTCGGGCTCCACCCCCAAAATCTCCAGGTATTTCCCCACCTGGAGCTGGCGACCCTGGCAGGAACACAGCCGGTGAGGAATCTCACATTACCCTTTTTAACCTGTTTTGAAGCCGTTTTTGATCAGTCATGGAGTAAACCCGTATAGGGCTGCCATTTCACACATGGCTTTCCCCTTCCGGTAAAAAGCTGGATCTGAAGCGGTTTGTCATTTCAGTCTGCACCGCTTTTTCCCTGCCGTTTTTTGCCTGCGCGGGCGATCTCTGGCTTTTTAAAAAAACGTTTGCTTTAGCACACTATAGCGCTATAGTGCTATAACACAACACTCCAGACATTCCAATGGGGTTGATCTAACGCTGCTACATTATAGTGTTATACCGTTATAGTGCTATGGCGTTATAAAGCGAATGTTCAAAAAAAAAAGCCAGAGATCACCCACGTGGGAGAAAAAGGGCGGGAAAAAGCACATTGGAACCAGGAGAGGAAACTGAAGACTACTTGGAAGCAGTTGACAGGTAAGACGATTCAGCCCTGTTTCCTAAACGGGACAGAAGCATTCGTGTGTGAAATTACAAATATATTCCAGAAGGGAACCAGTTCTAAAACGGTTCTGTCTGAAATGACAGACCAGAAACCATTTGGGAACCGTTCCTCTTCCGGATTATATCGTCTGTCTGAAATTCCTCCATGTGTCTCAGTATATGCAGAACGGTGCCTTTCTGTCCCCACAGAGGAACCACAGCCGCAGTGTTCCCTCTAAGCTGAGTTAGTTTTTTAGCCTCTGGCTCACACATTTTTGTCTTCACTCAGGGAGGATGGCTGCAGAGCAAACTAATTTATGCAGTAGTAGCCAAATCACTCACTCACAACGTTAATGCCATTAGCTCACAAAGTGGAATTTTTGCTCACAGGACTCCACAGCTTAGAGGGAGCACTGACCACAGGTAACCTTCATGCACCTGGAATCTAGAAGGTCTTCCTCTAGAACCTCCCATTCTTGGACTTAGAACGGTCCAGGAACAGGAACCACAAATGGAGGCGGGGAGGATTGCGAACTCCAGCTTGGGGAATCTCTCCTTATATATAATTGAATAGTGGGTGCCAAAGTTCTAATTCTAAAATGCACTCCCTTAGTGTATGGCTGATGGCACTGCTCCTCAGCATATATCGCCACCAATCAGAAGGCAAAGCCCGGGTCCCGCCCACACCACAACTGCTGCGACAACCTGGTCTTTTGCATATGGAAGCTGATTGGACTTCAGTCCATTCCACACCTCAAACTCCCCCCCCCCCGCAAGGCAGTTGGAATGTCAGTTGCATATGGAACCTGCTGTATTCTGGTGGTGTGCAGGTCCCAGGTTCATGTTTTAAAAGCAGACTGACACTGTTTGCCCAAAGCCAGAGCACTCTCCCAGAGCCTCTTTCTAGATCCCGTTGTATTTATTTCCACAACGGGCCTTATTTCTAGTTCCTGAATATTTGGGGGTAGAGCCTGGGGAGGGTGAGGCCTGGAGAGGGGATGGACCTAGTGGGATGCAATGCCACAGAGTCCACCCTCCAAAGCAGCCATTTTCTCCACTCAACTGATCTCTGTTGTCTGGAGAGCAATGGTAATTCTGGGACATCTCCAGGCCCCACCTGGAGGTTGGCAGCCCTGGGGGGGTTAGAGGCTTGGTGTTCAAAGGCTGCCTCTGCAGCAGCTTCGCTGTGGCATTCGGCAAGTCCTTCTTATTCAACTCCTGATCTGCAAAACAGAAAAGCAACCAGGCACTGTTGCCAGATTTCAGCTCCCTCCCCGCGGGTCTCTAGAGCGGAAGGCAGATGAATTTGTCTCCCGAGTGCATGCACACACGTGGACGCCTGTTTCCCTTCCATCCCCTTGGTAGCCTCTCCAGATGGTGAGCATGGCAAAATGTGTTTGAGTAGCTGATATTCTACATGAAGTATGACCAGACCAGTGTTCCCTCTAAGCTGAGTTAGTGCGAGCTAGCTCACAGTTTTTAGCCTCTAGCTCACACATCTTTGCCTTAGCTCAGGAAGGAGGGCTCCAGAGCAAACTAATTGATGCAGGAGCCAAATGGCTCGCTCACAACTTTAATGCCAGCAGCTCACAAAGTAGAATTCCTGCTCACAAGACTCCACAGCTTAGAGGGAACATTGGACCAGACCCATTGAAACATTATGGTGTTTATTTTAAATTAATACTGTTATGGGGTCAGTTAACTGTCTGCAGAAGTCAGTGCAGGACAAGTATTGCGCAGAATAAATTGAATGTGAGACTGTGGCCCCAAAAGGTGCAGCAGGACATCATAAGTGCCTTCCAGGGTAAGCAGAGACTCCCCCGACTCAGGGAAATTCCACACACTCAGATCATGAGACGGAGGGCAGGAAGGGTTGCCTCAGTGCTTAGTTCTTGTGGACCTTTTCTACATGCCCAAGGAAATGCTGATCGCCACTTTGGGGCCAGGAAGCAATCCTGAAGGGGGTTTTTTTGGTCATCTTCTGGGCATGGAACAGCAGTCATAGGGTGTGTGGGGGGGTATTTGTGAATTTCCTGCATTGTGCAGGGGGTTGGACTAGATGACCCTGGAGGTCCCTTCCAGCTCTATGATTCTAACTTACTCCTGATGGTCCTGGCAGTGGATCCACAAGCATTGGAATCGATTGGACGGACCACAGTTCTTCTGCCTGTCTGCCCTCCCTCTGCATTTTCACAGTTGTGGAGACAGTCTATTTTCTTCCGCATGTGCCTTAAATACTCAGGATTTTCAAGGGAGGGGGCCATTATCATTGATGGCATCATAGCACCCCCCCCCTCTTTTGTTCATGCTTATATCAATGTATCGATATCATGGCAGCAGTTTTTTAAAGGCACTAAACTATCTGCAGAGAACACCAATTGGGAACCAGCTGCCTCCATTCCAGAAGGACGTTTGGCTGGGAACACCACACTGTTTTAGATAACCTCCCAGCATTTTGCGATTGGGCCCAGCCTCCGATGGCAGCCATTTTGTTCTGGCATCCAATTCCTGTTCTTCAAATTTCAAAAGTGCCCAGAGGCTCAACAAGGTTAGGAACCCCCTGGCCTTGGGTGAAACAAAGTTCACATCTCTTAACCACTTTGAATCTTCCCTCAACGGAGGATAATGTAGAAGATGGTCCACTGAGGGCTTCGTTGAAGCACACTTTTTTGGATATGACGCTTTCGCCCCAGGTGAAGGGAGGGGACAGGTGTGCCTCTGCATGTGAAGAAGCCACCATTCTGGGTTTTATTTTATTTATTTGATTGGTTCCCCACCTTTCTCCCTCATGGGGACCCAAAGTGACTTCCAATATCTTTTTCCTCTCCTCCACTTTGTCCTCACAACAACCCTGTGAGGTACGTTAGTCTGAGAAGGTGACCGACCCAAAATCAACCAGAAAGCTTCTATGGCCGAGTGGGCATTCCTTGAATTTTGGAAAAGACTTGGACAGACATTGCTATAAGCAGGTCAAAGCTCTTCAGGACATATGATGTGAGGTATGACCTTCACCTGTGTTCTGGTTTATATATTTGTAAATAAAGTACTAGAAAACGTCATATGTATTCTTCACTTACCTCCAAGGTGAACCAACCCAGGTAAGAAGCACTGCCCGTGGAGCGTCTTCCTCTTTGTAGAAATTAGGAGTGTATAATGGTATCTTGCTATTGTCTTAATTAGACAAATGCTTCAAAAACTGGATGCAAATAAAGTTTGATCTGGTACAGCATCCTTTTTCTTGTTGTGGCTGCTTAAAGGTAAAGGTTTCCCTTGCTTGAAAGCCAGTTGAATCTGACTCTCGGGTTGCGGTGCTCATCTCCGTTTCCAAGCCGAAGAGCCAGCACTGTCCGAAGACGTTTCCGTGGTCATGTGGCTGGCATGACTAGACACCGAGGCGCACGGAGCGCTGTTACCTTCCCACCGAAGCGGTACCTATTTATCTTTTCTTGTTCTCGAACTGCTAGGTTGGCAGCAGCTGGAACTAGAGACGGGAGCTCACTCCGTCATGCGGCGCACTCGGGTCTCAAACTGCTGAACTACCGACCTTCCAGCCTGCAGTTCAGCATCTTAACCACTGAGCCACTGCAGCTCCTGTGGCTGCTTACACACCTCCTAAAAGCCCACAAGCAAAGGAACAAGCCTCTCCCTGCTTTCGGTTCTCCAACGTGTGTTCACAGAGATATACTGTCTCTAAATGTGGAGGCTTCATTTTGTAATCATGGCTAATAGCCATTGATTCTACTTGAATTATTCTAATCCCCTTTCAAAGCCATCCGAGCTGGAGGCCTTCACAACATTATGGCAAAAGAATCCCACACATTAATGACATGGTGTCAGCCCAGGTAGCAGCCACTGCTAAGTCAGCTTTTTACCATCTTCGGCTGGCACGGCAGTTGGCTCCCTTCCTTGACCGCAGCGACCTGGCCACAGTGATCCATGCGACGGTCACCTCAAGACTAGACTACTGCAACACTCTCTACATGGGGCTGCCTTTGTCGCAAATCCGGAAGCTGCAGCTGGTGCAGAATGCTGCGGCCAGGCTGTTGATGAGTCTTCCTAGAAGGGACCACATCCGGCCTGTGCTGAAAGCGCTGCACTGGCTGCCGATAGTGTACCGGATTCGCTTCAAAGTGCTGGTTCTTACCTTTAAAGCCCTATATGGTCGGGGTCCAGCATACCTATGGGACCGCCTTTCCCCATATGTTCCCCCACGGGCACTACGGTCGGGTGCGAAACATCTCCTGGTAATACCAGGCCCGAAGGAGGCCAGGCTGGACATTACCAGGGTCAGGGCTTTTTCGGTGGCAGCCCCTGCCTGGTGGAACAAGCTCCCGGAGGAGATCAGGGCCCTGCGGGACTTAATGCAGTTCCGCAGGGCCTGCAAGACGGAGCTCTTCCGCCAGGTGTTTGAGTAGGAGCCGCCACTATGGCACCATCATTACCTGGCCCTGGAGGAAAGAACGCCGGCATTGTCCGGAACAGAGGACACTGAGCTAGTAGAGCAGCAGTAAGTTCGTCATTTTTGTGGAATATCTGGAGCACTTTATATATGTAATTTTGTAATGTCGTATAATGTTTAAATGGTTTTAAAAATGTTTTTATGTGTGGGCATATGCCTGTCTGTGACCCGCCCTGAGCCCGCTTTTGTGGGGAGGGAG
>NW_015163745.1:66317-73924 GCF_001447785.1 Gekko japonicus | reverse complement strand
TAATAATAATAATAATAATAATAATAATAATGATAATAATAACTTTTGCTTCCAAATCTCTCTCTCTCTCTGGAAAGTGACGCCTACTTTTCTGTTGCATGACATGCAAGGACTTTCCCCGTCACTGGCTGAGACAACAGACCTTTTTCACAAAGCACCTCCTACCTATTTCCGAGCCAAGGTGAGCCGAGAATCATCAGACCAGTGTGCCAAACTTCACCCCCTTATCCTCCTTGCCTTGGATGTCGCCTGATGTGGAGGCGGCTCAGTTCAGCAGAAAGCCGCCGCCGCCGCAGTGGCCTCCTCTGATTTCTCCATTCACAGATGCCATAGATTTTCATTCATTCCCTCGCTCACAGGTCCGGACTGCAGAAGCCATTCATTTCAATTAGGCTGCTAGCCTGTACATCCTATTCGTGGGTTCGGATGAGTTACCGTAGCAATATTTCTTGCTCGATGCCAAGTTTTCTTGTGGTTCGGCAGCAGAGGACTTTTAGAGGGTGCAGTTCAGCCATCGCGGGGCTAGAAGCACAGGCCGGACTGTTACCTTTCCTGGGATCACCAGTTTCCTGTGGTCACCACACCTATGCATTGATTCTTGGTTCCCTCTTGCTGTTTCACCAGTGTTCAGATCATGAAGTCCTGACTGCTGGTAGCCACCCCGATTTGCCACCCCACCACCTCTGCTAAGGCTACCAACTAGAGTCACCAGCTTTCAGGTGAGGCCTGGAGACTATAGAGATCACTTCCTCTAAAACAAATGGCATCTTTGGAGGGTGGAGTCTACAGCACCACATCCCTGCTGCACTCCCTCCCCTCCCCAAACCCCACCCTTTCCAAGCTCCCCCCCCCCAAATCTCCAGGAATTTCCTAACCCAGAGCTGGCAACCTTAACCAATATACAGGAGCAAAGGTCAGGACCAGGGCCGGTGCTACCATTAGGCCAACTAGGCGGCTGCCTAGAGCGCAGACCTCAGAGAAGCACAGAACTGACAATCAGCATTAGGGTGTGAAATCTGCCACATGTCTATCAGGTGTAAATTTTCTAGTAAAAAAGGAGGAAGTTGAGGTAAACAGTGGGAATCCTGTCATAAATCTTCCAAGGGTGAATTTTCTATGCGATTGGCTAGAACAGAATTAGCAGTTAGCGTGGGGGGGGAGTGAAATCATGTTGGAGTAAACAGAACGTGAGATTAAGGACTGAAGGGATAAGAAAGGTGTTGTAGCAGGCGCAGATATAAAGAAAAAGACAGAGAGAAGAACAGGACAGTGTTTCAGAATAGTCCCGTAGAACTCTTATTGCTGGGGAAATTATTTTTGACCAAACAGGAGGCACATAATGAGGAATTTAGGTCCAGAGTTAAGTGAGCACAGATCTTCTTTGGCTAATATATGCTAACCCACAGGATTTTATTCACAAAGAGGAGGGTTGTGGTGTTTCATGTTTGCCCTGAAGACTGAAAGAGAAAGCTGGGAGAGGATCCCACCTGTGGGCACCTCAGGGACCATGCCACTGTTGGTTGAGCCTATGTTTGTTCACTTAAAAAAGATCCTACTCGCAGCCTGACCCTATGCACTTTATTTTATTTACTTTATATATGGTCTACCTCTCTCACTGAGACTCAAAATGGGTTACACAGTGTTAGTCAATGCAATAATTCACACGAGACTTCTAATAAACAATGCAATAAGACTAGGATTACAGCAATTTGACACGGAGCAAAAATAATTACACTTGGTATGTGGAACAATCCATAAAATGATATGACAAGGGTAGAAAGCACCCTAACCCTAACCCCTAAGACAAACCCAGCTGAACCCTGCGTACATGCAAGAACAGAGACTCAGCATGTGCACATTTCTTCACATACATTGAAACAGATTTCCTCAACTATTGCATGCAGGTAGGGGGAGTTAGTTGTCAGGAAGAGATTATTAGAGCCAAGATGCATAAGTAACTGAGCAATAAATACAGCAGGACTAAAATAACAATATGGTAAGACATGGAAGGAGGAGGAGGAGGAGGAGGAGATTGGATGTATACCCCACCTTTCACTACCCAAAGGAGTACCCTTCCCCTCCCCACAATAGACACCCTGTGTGGTAGGTGGGGCTGAGAGAACTCTTTCAAGAACTGCCCTTGAGAGAACAGCTCTGAAAGAACTTGTGACTGACCCAAGGTCACACCAGCAACTGCATGTGGAGGAGTGGGGAATCAAACCCAGTTTTCCCAGATTAGAATCCACACTCATAACCACTACACCAAACTGGCTTTCCAGTTTCTCTACATAGGAGAAACAGGTGAGACCCTATGCCAAAGGATAAAGTGATACAAATCTGACATCAAGAATCACAAAACTGATAAACTGTAGGAGAACTACAGCTTCAAAAGAGATTATTTGGTTTGGCAACTGTATCAATTGAACACCCCAAAGCATTAGCACTTGACCTGAAGGAATTGGTGACAAAATTTGCAAAGGAGAAGGCAGGCAAAATGAGATTCTGATGTGCCTGAAACGCAAACGTTCAAGAGTCTTGAATTTTAACATCGCAATTAACAGGATTATTCAAAATTATTTGTGTGCTAAAACAGTTTTCTGTTTGAGAAAGATTGTTGTATTAGTTATTCTTGCAATTTTTTTAAAAAAATTAGCAATTTCAAGTTTTGTGCTTTTCATGTTTCCTACAATTCATCTGCAGTGTGTTTGTGTGGGGGTGCAAGTAGTTAGCCTTGCCTAGGGCGCTGAAAGCGCTGCACTGGCTGCCGATAGCGTACTGGATTTGCTTCAAAGTGCTGGTTCTGACCTTTAAAGCCCTTTATGGCCAGGGTCCAGCCTACCTGAGGGACCGCCTTTCTCCATCTGTTCCCCCAAGGGCACTACGGTCGGGGAGTTGTCATCTCCTGGAAATTCCAGGCCCCAGAGATGTTAAATTTGCGGCGACCCGGACCAGGGCATTTTCGGTGGCGGCTCCTACCTGGTGGAAGGATCTTCCAGAGGAGATCCGGGCCCTGCGGGACCTTTCTCAGTTCCGCAGGGCCTGCAAGACGGAGCTCTTCCACCAGACCTTTGAGTAGGAGCCGCCGCCACTACCAGTGTTCCCTCTAAACTGAGTTAGTGTGAGCTAGCTCACAGTTTTTTAGCCTCTGGCTCACACATTTTTGTCTTAGCTCAGGAAGGATGGCCCCACAGCCAACTAATTTATGCAGTAACCAGATCACTTGCTCACAACTTTAATGCCCATAGCTCACAAAGTAGAATTTTTGTACACAAGACTCCACAGCTTAGAGGGAACATTGGCCACTACTATTCCACCATTGCCTTCTATGCACCGTCGTACTATCACCACAATTGTCTGGATCCCACTGGGGGGCGAGGCGCCCCTGGCACAAAGTGGATGATAGATTTCAGGAAGCTACCGCTGGGTTTAAGATCTAACCCATCTTTGTTTAAATTTATATTGTAAATTTGTTATTGGATTTTATTGTTTTATACTATGCGTTTTATTGTTATAATCTTGGCACATTGTGCCCTTGTCAGCCGCCCTGAGCCTTCGGGGTAGGGTGGGATATGAATCCAAGGATAAATAAATAAAATAGTACCGGCCCCAGTCAGGACACTTTGATTTTTAACCTTGCATGAAATTCTGCTCCTGGCGGAGCCTGAATCAGCATTCTTGCTTTATGCTGCAAGTAGAGTCAGGAAGAAACCCACAAAGAAGTTCCACACATCAGTACCCATATACAGCTGCCTTATACTGAATCAGCCCATGAAGGTCACTCTTGTCTGCTCAGATAGGCAGTGCCCTCCAGAGTCTTCAGGGTGAGGTCTTTCACATTACCTGTCCGATCTGCTTAACTAGAGATGCCAGGGGTTGAACCTGGGACCTCCCGCATGCCAAGCTGATGCTCTACCGTTGAGCTACAGCCACGGCTGCTGTTTGTCAGGTGTTCAGGCTGGAGAGGACACAGAAGAGTTAAGCAGATGTGCATACTTATTTATTTATTTCATTAAATTGGATTTACTACAGAACTTTGCAATGGGCCAAGCCAAATACAGCCCATCAGAGGCTGAATAACAACAAACAAACAAATACCTTTATTGGCATAAAATATTAAACAGTTGCCATAGGGTAAAACAATCCTATAAAATTTGTGAAAAATAGATAACTTCTAGAAACATTACAAAGGTATGTCTATTTGTATGAGCTTAAAATTATAGCAAGATAAAAATTTCCCAACTGCAAAACCTTGAATTAAATTATACTAACTCATTGAACTCAATTAGAATGATCAGGGACATTTTTCCGTTTTATAAGACCATAAAAGAACTCCGAATCTCGAGAAGTAAGGAGGTAGTGTAGCTTGCTTCCGTCCGGTTGGCATGCTACCTTGCTACCTAGTGGACAGGGAAAAAATGAGAGCAAAGAAGAAACAAACAGAAGTTCCTGGAGAAACAATATACAGCCGCTGCAAGGTCACAAATTGTACAGGCTTGGTCTAACCAATGTTAGCAAAAAACCCCACCAAACCCTTGCATGTCAAAAAGCCCGCCCCCCCAGGGGGGGGGAATCCATGGGGGAACAGGATGCAACAACCAGGACAGACAGAGATAAAGGGAGTGAAGGAAACAGAGTTCTCCTCTTGCTTGGCTCTAATCTGTATGCAGGTCTCCTGAGACAGAGTTAAAATGTCAAAGCAGGGATGGAGAGTCCTGAGTTCAAATTCCTGCTCAGCTACAAAGGTCCATGGAAACCTCAGAGCTCACCTCGCAGGGCTGTTGTCACAGAGACAATGGGGAGTTATGTAAACTGCCTTGGAGAAAGAATGGGGTCAAGGCCATTTTGATTGTAAGCAGTAAAACAGATAATGAAAAAAGGCT
Organism: Gekko japonicus; assembly: GCF_001447785.1. Classification (NCBI taxonomy): domain Eukaryota; kingdom Metazoa; phylum Chordata; class Lepidosauria; order Squamata; family Gekkonidae; genus Gekko; species Gekko japonicus. The sequence goes on along the minus strand of NW_015163745.1, from coordinate 69,044 downwards.
TAACGGACTGCATAACCATCTGTGTTCCCCCCCCTTTCTCCTCCTCCATTGCACCTGCTAGTCATTCAGGCTTTCCATTTGATCTAATTCTCTGTGATGTGTAAGGAAAGATGTATGGCGACCAAGACAAGCCACGGTTTTCGATTGGTATGAACTTTTTTACAGTGGGTTTGAAGTTGCAATAGCAGTGTCAAAGGAAAGTGAGATGAAGTAAAGATGGGAAAGCATACATTAATATGTTTTCTCTAACTTATTTTATTGGCTAACAAACATGCATGAAATTATATGTCAATTACCTGTCTATCCATATAGCTATCTGCAGGTATCCTAGAAAGAGTTCATTTCTTCAAAAGACCTATAAATTATAAAGGTCAGTTATGTATGGTGGGCCCACAGTTGCCAACTGCCTGGAGGGGAAAAGAAGTCTTGTCCCTTTGATAGTCTTAATGGGATGTTATTTACCAGGTGATGCTATTTACCTCTGTGCAGGGCTATTTTTGGGCAGGAACGCACAGGAACGGAGTTCCTGCTGGCTTCAGAGGGAAGGCCTGGAGATCAACCACCACCCCCCGGCCACTCCGAGGTGGGCGGGCCAGGGGGGCTTGGAAGGATCGGGGAGGCATTTAAATGCCTCCCCGTGCCTTCCCCGGCCTGTCCAAGGGCCGGCTTGCCCGGGCTCTCTGCAGCTGCGGGGCACCCAGGCAAGCCAAGGGAAGGCGTGGGGGTGTAGACTAATATGCTAAGGAGCTGTACTGTCAGGGTGTGGCCTAATATGCTAATGAGTTTCTGCTGTTGGGTGTGGCCTATTATGCTAATGAGTTCCTGCTGGGCTTTTTCTACAAAAAAAGCCAAGCCAATGGTTACATAACTGCTTAAAAGTGAATATAACGCAATGTGTAAGCTATATCATTACAGCTCTTGTACATACAATACATGTTTTCATTTTTCGGGGATGTTTTCAATCTGTCCAATGTAACATAAGCATTTCCCACCCTCTTTTATATATATATTAAACTAGAACAAAAATAAACAAACAAATAAAGCAAAAAGGAACAGAAAGGAAAAGAATTCCTAATCAGTAGTACAAACATTTTGACTTTAAATCCATTTGTGGTATTGGGTCCATTCGGAAGAGATAAATTGTTGTTGAGACAAGTAGTCAAGCACTGGGTACCATTTGTCTGTGAATATTGTTAGAGTTGGCTTCTGAGACAGGAAATTTAGTTTATTTGTGACTGCATCCATTAAGTAATGGCTCCATGATTTCTTAAATCACACCTCAATACTGGGTGCTTTATTATCCTTCCAGTACGATGCAATTGCAGTTTTTGCTGCATCCAACATGACTTCCACTGTAGCTTTATGTGTTCTAGATGACAGATCTTTTGGCCAGGCATTTAAAAATAAAACCTCTGGTGTCAAGGGCTCCCAACATAAATGATGGTACAGAGTTGTTTTCTGTTGCCACAGAAGGTCGGGCCAGAACCAATGGGCTGAATTAAATCAGAAGAGTTTTCAGCTAAACATTAGGAAGAACTTCCTGACAGAGCGGTTTGGTTCCTCGGTGGAACAGGCTTCCTCGGGAGGTGGTGGTCTCTCCTTCTCTGGAGGTTTTCAAGCAGAGGCTAGATCTGGCAGCAATGCGGATTCTGTGAATTTAGGAAGATTGTGAGAGGGAGGGCAGGAAGGGTTGCCTCAGTGCTTAGTTCTCGTGGCCCTTTCTTACACACCCAGGTACTGGAGACAGAAACTTTATAAAGGACACAGGCAAAATTTTCCTCATCTAACAATGCTGCATATCTAATAACGGCTTGTTTTGAAGCCAAAGCTGGTTGAGGAAAAAAACTTAGTTGGTCTTAAAGGTGCCACCGGACTCAAACTTTGCGGTAATCCACAAAGAGGTTTTGTTGTTGTTCAGTCGCACAGTCGAGTCCGACTCTTCGCGACCCCATGGACCATCTCCCGCCAGGCCCTCCTGTCTTCCGCCGTCCTCTGAAGTTGGCTCAATTTCATGTTCGTTGCGTCGATGACACTGTCTAACCATCTCATCCTTTGCCGTCCTCGTCTTCTTTGACCTTCAATCTTTCCCAGCATCAGGGTCTTCTCCAGTGAGTGCTCCCTTCTCATTTGGTGGCCAAAGTATTTGAGGTTTAATGGGCCCCAAAAGGCAGTTCCGTTCACCATAAGATGCCCTTTATTACACCCAAAACATCTCCTCAGCTGTTGAGCACTGTGGCACGTTCTACGTCCGCATGAGAGTCTGCGATAAGGACTTCGGTTTCCGGCTTCCCCAGCTGGTCTGTCTGCTCCAGATTAGCATGCTGGGTTGACAGGAAGAGGATTATCTGGAAAGGAAGCGGAGCGTCAGTGGCTGTTGTCACAGGAGTCTTGAAAGAAGTAATTTCCCTCCCCTTCTCAAAACACACACAACACAGGGGGACACTTTGCAACCAATAATGTCCTCCCCAGCCCCCTCAGCACACATAAACACACTGAATTTTCCTTTTAATAGGATTGTCAGCTTCCCAGAGATCGCTCTGTTGTCCAGATATAAATTTGGGGTCTGGAATTACATTTTACCACACAAGCCCTCAGGAGTAAACAGACTCGAATCAAACTGCCGCACGCACGTCACCCGGAAGTGACGGGAGGACGCCAGGCACGCTGGGGGCGGGGCCACGGCCATACAAGGGAAAACCATAGAGTTTTCCCTTGTATGGCCGTGGC
>NW_015163745.1:58779-66287 GCF_001447785.1 Gekko japonicus | reverse complement strand
CCCGGGGCCCGATATGGCGGCGCAGGGGAACGGGCCTCTGGGGCGGGGTTTTCCCCGCCCCCCGGGGGGACTTGGGATCCCTACCGGAGAGCAATGTTCCCTCTAAGCGGTGGAGTCTTGTGAGCAACAATTCTACTTTGTGAGGTACTTGCATTCAAGTTGTGAGCGAGCAATTTGGCTACTGCATAAATTAGTTTGCTCTGGAGCCCTCCTTCCTGAGCTAAGACAGAAATGTGTGAGCTGGAGGCTAAAAAACTGTGAGCTAACTCACACTAACTCAGCTTAGAGGGAACAGTGCCGGAGAGTGACCCCCCACCTGGTGACTCCGAGGCGGGCGGGTCGGGGGGGCTGGAAGGATTGGGGAGGCATTTAAATGCCTCCCCGTGCCTTCCCCGGCCTGTCCAAGAGCCGGCTTGCCCGGTCTCCCCACAGCCACAGGGCGCCCGGGTAAACCAAGGGAAGGCAGTTTAAACTGCCTCCCCTCCCCTCCAAGGGCCAGCTTGCTCGGGCTCCCCGCAGCCGCGGGGCTCCCAGGCAAGCCAAGAGAAAGCATGGGGGTGTGGCCTAATATGCTAATGTGCTTTGCTGTCAGTGATGTGGCCTAACATGGTAATGATTTTCTGCTGTTGGGTGTGGCCTATTATGCTAATGAGTTCCTGCTGGGCTTTTTCTACAAAAAACCCCCTGATAGCATTATACCCTTCTGAGGTCATTCCCCTCCCGAAACCCCGCCTTCCCCAGGCTCCACCCCCAAACCTCCAGGAATTCCCCAACCCAGAGATGGCAACCCTTAGAACCTAGTTCTCCTAGTCCATCACTGGGGAATAGGGAGCTCTGGATTCGTATCCTTTGTTTGTTAGCCAAAATGTAAATGTTTGACAGGATTCCTTGCTTTCATCTGTTGACTCACCTGTTCACACAGGAACACAAATCTCTGCATTACTGATGAGTGATGAGGCGGTAAATAAATCAGACTTGAGGTAATTAAATTTAGGTGTAGTTGTATTTGTCTATTGTGTGCAATTATTTCAATACGAAGCTATACATTCAATGGCAATTATACATACAATGTAGAAACCAAGCCTGAGAATCCAAAATATCCATGCTTAATATAAATGCTTTAAAAACTTGTTTTTGTTTTAGCCATGAACCACCACAAAGTTATTTTAGAGCAGAAAATGTAAATGGTTGTTATTACAGGGCTCTTTTTGTAGAAAAAGCCCGGCAGGAACTTATTAGCATAATAGGCCATACCCAACACCAGAAACTCATTAGCCTATTAGGCCACACCCCTGCCAGCACAGCTCATTAGCACATTAGGACGCACCCCCATGTTACCAGAAGTGTGGTTATCCAGCCACACCCACCTTTTGCTTCTTATTCTGTTTACCTTGTCTGTTGTCCAAACCCAGGGCTTTTTTGTAGCAGGAACTCCTTTGCATGTTAGGCCACACACCCCTAATGTAGCCAATCCTAATGAGTTTCTGCTGTTGGGTGTGGCCTATTATGCTAATGAGTTCCTGCTGGGCATGGCCAACTTGGGAGACAGCCGGAACTCCGTTCCTGTGCGTTCCTGCCCCAAAATAGCCCTGGTTGTTAAGCAAATATGCACCTATACATCCTCCATGGTTGAAGTGCAGTAGCAGCACAGCTGTCCCTAGTGTGGAACATAAAAAAGGAATCCCAGTTTATTTGCCTGGGCATTTTGCAGTGCAATCCTCAGCAGAGTTACCACCATTCTAAGCACATTGATTTCAGTGGGTTTAGAATGGTGTAAATCTGTTTAGGACTGCACTATTAATCTCAGTTACACTCAAAAGTGGGCTAGCTTTGCTGAGAATTCTGGGGGGAAAACCCCCCGGAAATCTGAAATAATTTTGAATGAAATAATTTCGGATGAATGAATGATGTTTATTTGCGGTCAAAGACCGTTTATCAAACTAAAACGTGTTCGTTAAATACAAGCAAATTAGCTTTCAACTCTAAAACATATAACCTTAAAATCATTATAATGTTAAAAGGAGAAAAGTTTAACAGCCCATTGTATCAAAATAATTATAAGATGTTTACAACTAAACTGCTTATGAGTCATGCAAAAGGTAAATGAGGATTCTACTTGGCCTGCTTCTTATTGTGAAATTTTACCAGTTGACAAATGAGAAGGGAGCCCTCACTGGAGAAGACCCTGATGCTGGGAAAAATTGAAGGTCAAAGAAGACGGGGACGGCAAAGGATGAGATGGTTAGACAGTGTCATAGATGCAACGAACGACAGGAAGGCCTGGCGTGATCTGGTCCATGGGGTTGCGAAGAGTCGGGCTCAACTGTGCGACTGAACAACAACAACAAAAGCAGAATTTTGCTATTTGTTTGGAGATCTGATTTCCCCCTATCAAAAGTCTCTCTAGATCAGCACTATCTGCATCAAGGGCTGGTCTATCCGAGAGGGGGCAATAAGCTCATCCCTATAAACCTGATGAAAAGGACAGCGAAAGAACATGTGGGGCATCGATTCCACTTCTCCCACAGAGCCTGGGCAGCACCCGTCTTCATATGGTATCTTTCTATATTTTCCTTCTAAAACCTTAGAGGGAATAGCCCCGCAACGAGCCAGGGTAAGCCAGGACAAGAGCTCTCCTATAGGGTGGCACGTACTTTCGGATGGTGGACATGCAGACGGCAGTTTTATTTTTGTTTGCAAACGATACATAACAGCATCTCTTAGGGCCTCCCGAGACTTTCTCACGGAGCCAGGATTGTTTTTGAAAGGCGTCAGATGTTGATATTTCTTTAAAGCTGCAACCTCAGCTGCAGGGAAACCGTTTCTGTCTTAGTTCTGCCGAAGCGTTGCAAGGTACCGCGCGCTCCATTCCCGGCTGTCGTGCTGCCCTGGCAAAACTGTCTTGCTCGTGAGCCTGCAATGCCCTTTCATGATTAATTAGCAAACCAATCAGAGTCCCAGGATCACAGATCAGTATTAATCATAACACCTTTGAAAGAACCGCAAAGGGGCATCTGTGGGCCATTTGGCAGCTCTCACGGTGCACGAGTCTTCTTCGCCCCGTTCTGTAGTTTGAAAGGTCATGGGATGTGGGGCAGAAGGAGACAAGGCAGGATGTGGGGGGGGGGCAGGGAACAAGATAGCATGTGTTGTTTTCAAATAGGTTAGTGTGGCATTTTCACGCCAAAAGGCAAGTTATCCGGCACAACAGATGCTTACGTTGGCACAGGCCTCTGAGGAGGAGATCGCCCGTCACAGCACAAGCCCAAAGCTCTTTGGAGGCAGGAAGGAAGGACAAGAGGGGAGGGGGTGGGAAATGAAGGCAGGCCACACAACCGGAGCAGAAAAACTGTGTTTGGGGAAAGCAGAGATCCATAGAACCAGAGTCGGGAGGGGCCGTCTGCTCCAACCACCTGCTCGATGGCAGGGAATCCAAAATTAGAGCATTTTCACCAGACGGTTGTCTGCCTCTGCTTGGAGACTTCCAGCAAGGGAGACCCCCACCCCCATTAAGTAGTTCCTCCCAGGGGTCATTTCGTAGAAAAAGAGGTGCAGGAGCTCATTAGCATAACTTATTTGCATATGCCACACCCCCTGACATCACCGGAAGTGTGTCAGAAGGCAACACCTACCGCTCAGGCTCCACTGGTGTGTTTTGGATTGCTTGCTATTGGGGGGACACACACGCAGATCTGCCCTCACAGAGGAGGGAGAGCTTGTACCGGAAGGTGGGCCGGGAGGGGGGGCTCTGCAACTTACCTGGCTGCTTCTTGCTCCTTGTGGCCCGACTGAGGGCTGCTGGGAGCAAGGGGCGGGGCTTGTTGCATGTGCCCGCCCCCTGGGCTCCTTACTGCCAGAGCTCCGCTCCTGTGCGCTCCCGCAGGAAATGACCCCGGGTTCCTCCTAATGTTCACGCAGAATCTGCCTCTTCCATAGGACTGCCAATCTCCAGTTAGAGGCTGGAGATCTTCTGAGCTTACAACTGATCTCCAGGCGACAGATTTTAGTTCACCTGGAGAGCATGGCCACTTGGGAAGGTGGACTCTATGGCTCACCATACCCCATTGGAGTCCCTCCCCTCCCCAAGCCCCTCCTTCCTTAGGCTCCACCCCCAAAATCTCCTGGTATTTCTCAACCCAGAGATGGCAACCCGACTGTTTTGTAATGTAAACCCATTAGGTCTGGGCCTGCCCCCAGGAGCGGGTGTTGCCTTGCAAGCTTTTTATGAAGTATGGACTTGTGATATACCTCTATATCTGGACTATGCAAAGAGTGTGCCAGGGGAAATGGACTGACTGGTGACCATGAGACAGTGCCAACGTACTGGACAGAGAAACATGTGCCCAGCTGAGGGGAGCCTCGGACTGAAGCAGCATGTTGTAACCAGATGTGGACCCATGGAAGACCCGATGCCATCCATCCCTGCCGCCCTAAAGATCTGCAAACCCCGGTAGATGGCTTGCCCGCCTCCCTGAGAATAGCAGACGTCTGGAACCATCACCCAGCCCCAGGGCCATGCTTTCAAAGACAACATGAACTTTCTTGCTCCAAGGCCATGAGCAAGCATAGTCTCCACCCTACAGGCACCCCCCCCCCCCCCAGTTTGGTGTGAGAGCCAGTTTGGTGTAGTGGTTAAGTGCGCGGACTCTAATCTGGGAGAACCGGGTTTGATTCCCCACTCCTCCACTTTCACCTGCTGGATGACCTTGGGCAAGCCGTAGCTCTGATAAGAGCTGTCCTTGAAAAAGAGCCGTTTCCGTCAGAGCTCTCTCAGCCCCACCTACCTCACAGGGTGTCTGTTGTGGGGAGGGGAAGGGAAAGGAGTTTGTAAGCCGCTCTGAGACACCTTTGGGTAGTGAAGGGCAGGGTATAAATCCAGTATCTTCTCCTTCTCGTACGAAGCCTTAGATAAATATTTTCCCTCTCCTCCCCAATCTCTTCAGGCTCCACCCCACATCTCCAGGAATTCCCTGACCTGGAGTTGGCAACCCTATGCCATGGGCTGAATACCTATCCAAGAAACTTCTGGTTTCATTTCTTTAGTTTTGAAGTCTGTGTGCCACCCCCAAAAACCAGACTGCACAACCACCATTACGATCACCATGAAAGGGGAAACGACAGTATGCTGTCTGTCCCCCAGGGTTGCCAACCCCCAGGTGGGTCCTGGGTATTTCCCATAATTCAGCTGATCTCTAGACTACAGAGATCCATTTTCCTGGAGAAAATGGTAGCTTTGCTGGGTAGACTCTATGGCAGGGGTGTCAAACTCATTTGTTACATCTGACCAGGGGTCATTTGGGGGGGGACGCGGGGGGACGCCATCCCCCCGGGTGAGGTGCGGGAGGACGGGGCCTGGAGCTCCCTGCTGGTGCCCGCTGGAGGGGAGGACACACTTCCGGTGATGTCAGGGGGTGTGGCCTTATGACACACTTCCGGTGATGTCAGGGTGTGTGGCATATGCTAATGAGTTATGCTAATGAGTCCCCCTAGCTCTTTTTCTACAAAATGACCCCTGCTCTGACATAAATGAGACCTTGTCGGGCCGGACCATGTGTGTCATAAAACGTAATGCCAGATAGCGGAGATATAAACTTTGTAAAGGACATAAACACAAAGGGTTTTTTTTTAACTTAAAAAAACATGCTTAAAACATTAGCACTCTTGCAATATTTTCTTTATTTAACAGTGTCTGATAACTGACACCTCTTGCTCCGAATCATTTCATCAAAATGTCTGTGCTGTTGCAGTCTCGAGTCTGCTGTTCAGGTGTGTATCTGTAAGCTGCAAAGCTACGATGACGCAGCAGCAGCAGAACTGGAAGAAGAAGCAGAAGACAGCCAGGTCCACTGAGGAGCCTGATAGAAGCCCTCCGGGGGCCTGATCCGACCCCCGGGCCGCATGTTTGACACCCCAGCTCAATGGCATCACATCCCTGCTGTGTTTCCACCCCTCCCCAAACTCCACTCCCCCAGTCACCACCCAAATCTCCAGGGATTTCCCAACCTAGAATTGGCAACCCTACATTGTGCTTAGTATATCAAAGAACAGGCACTCCCTGGAAGATACCAAGAGTTCTTCTGCTTGCAAACAGAGCTGGGAGCAAATATTTTTAAATGGCACTTTGATTCCGTTTCATTCCTTGGGGGGCTCAAGTCAAGGCCAATCATAAAAAAATTGAGTCTGCCTGCCAATTGGCCACCCCTGCCTTGGATGACTGGCGGGCCTCTGCGACTCACTTCGGTTCTTATACAACTGGAAAATGAGGTTATGAGGCTAAGGGGGGGAAGCTCTTTCTGAAAAATGTCTCAAGGCTACCAGGATGGAGTCCTCTCGAAACTGATAGAGAAGGGTTTTGTAAAGGAATGCGATGCATCCTCCTTTCTCTGCCCGGCAGGATAAGCTCTTCCTTCACTTCCGGGGACTGTAAATGAAGGGTTCTTTCCAATGCTGAGCCTGCTAAGTAAAAAAAATCCCACAAGATCCTCGGTGGTGCTAATGTTGCTTCAGCTGGGGCCACCCGACCCACCAGAATCTTGACTACCAAGAGACCTCACTATACCCCAAAACATCTGGGCAGAGGTGGCAGACAGTTTTCTTTCCTTAAGCTCCAGCAAATGAGTTCTTGCATAACAGTATAACACACACACACACACACACACACACACACACACACACACTGTGTTCTCTGTAGGATTATTCCTCCTGCAGAGAGACAGAATTACACTGCAACCTGACAGTATGTCAGCTGTGCTGCCATGAAAGTTGGGGAGGTTGGTTTGTGTCTGGTTAATTGCTATTGCATTCCTTTCTGTGCTTTTTCTGCTGTGTGCCGAAACGCTTATCTCTACAGATGTGCAGGAGGGAGTTGTAGTGTCTGGGATTTCATTAGGTGCCGTGGGAGAGTGTTCGTTCTCAGCTTCAGCTACCTAACGGTCTCTAAGCCTTAGCCCGCGCGCGGGAGGCCATCTAATTGGCCAGTATTGTGGTGTGTGTGTGTGCATACGAATACCCTATATCCTATTATGCCCATGGGGCCGCCACCATTCTTAACAGTGCCTATGTTACTGCATCTATAGCTCTGCAATAAAAGTATAACCGTTCCTGAATGCGTGTACTGCGTTGTTGGCTGTGGGTTCTGACACTGTATTACGGTGTGTGTGTTCCCACCGTGTGAGGACATGCAATGTTGCACCCGCAGGCAGGCAGTACATTCCTATGCCATAAGCATATACACGGTGCTTGCTTACACGCCCTGTGCAAGTACATTGTGTAGCCTCCTCACGCACAAGTACATGAACAATCATGCTCGGGAATTGAACAGAACAATCTTTCTTCTGCACTAGGGCCCCGGTCACACTGGGGGAAAGGTGCGGCTGAAGTGCAGCTTTTTTGAGGCACATCAAAAGAGAAGCGCGGCAGCGGGATCAGACAGATCCCCCGAGCTGCCGCGCATCAGGGGAAGGCCTCAGCCTCTATGCCGGGGGTGGCCAAACTTGCTTAACATTCCT
>NW_015163745.1:57232-58412 GCF_001447785.1 Gekko japonicus | reverse complement strand
TTCCTTCCTTCCTTCCTTCCTTCCTTCCTTCCTTCCTTCCTTCCTTCCTCCCTCCCTCCCTCCCTCCCTCCCTCCCTTAATTTGAATTATATATCATCCTACATTTGCAGGGGTCATTTCGTAGAAAAAAAGGTGCAGGAGCTCATTAGCATAACTCATTAGCATAACTCATTTGCATATGCCACACCCCCTGACATCACCGGAAGTGTGTCAGAAGGCAACACCCACTGCTCAGGCTCCACTGGACTGTTTTGGATTGCTAGCTATGGGGGGGGGGACGTGCAGATCTGTCCTCGCAGAGGAGGGAGAGCTTGTACCTGAATAAAACTTGGTCTTAAAGGTGCCACTGGACTGTTTTGGACCGGGAGGCCGGGGGGGGGGCTCTTGGCTGCTTCTTGCTCTGACTGAGGGCTGCTGGGAGCAGGGGGCGGGGCTTGTTGAATGTGCCCGCCCCCTGGGCTCTTTACTGCCGGAGCTCCGCTCCTGTGCGCTCCTGCAGGAAATGACCCCTGTACATTTGCACAATTTCCTGGATGGCCCAGGCTGTCCCAGTCTCACCAGATCTCGGAAGCAAAGAAAGGTCAGTACTGCCTCGTATTTGGATGGGAGACCGTCAGGGAAGTCCAGAGTGCTACTCAGAGGCAGGCCAATGGCAAATCACCTCTGAGCGTTTCTTCCCTGGAAAACCCTATGGGGTGGCCATAAGTCGTCTGTGACTTGAAGGCACTTCCCACTGCTACCACGACAATTACTGACCACGTAAATCACAAAACAGATTGAGAGAAGGGGCAGCAGGGAAAGACTGAGAGAGAAGAAGGGTGGAAAAGACAAGGCTAAACCTTCAAAAACTCAGTGGGTGACCTTGGTCCAGTCACTCTCTCTCAGCCTCAGAGGTCATTTCGGGGGGGAACGCGGGGGATCGCAGTTCCCCCGGGTGAGGTATGGGGGGCGGGGCACATGACGAAGCCCCGCCCCCTGCTTCTGGCCGCCCCGCTTCCAGCCCTCATTCAGCCAGGAGGAGGCAAGAGAAGAGGGAGGGTAAGTTGCTTCCTCCCTGCCTCTCCCCACCCCTGCCTGCCTGGGGCCAGGGAGGGCCTTGGCGGGGCTTCCTCGCACTCCCGCCGGCCTTGCAGGTCCACCGCCGGGCCCCTCATGGGGCTTGGCAGTGGAGCTGCAAGGC
>NW_015163745.1:50843-57055 GCF_001447785.1 Gekko japonicus | reverse complement strand
CTCTCTGTCAAATGTGAAAAGGTAGAGCAAAATGAGAGAGAGAGAGAGAGAGAGAGAGAGAGAGAGAGAGAGAGAGAGAGAGAGAGAGAGACTGGACAACGGCTTCCCCATTAAGCTTCTTGCTGGCTCCGATCCTATCCGGAAACAGCTTGCTGGCTTAAACGAGAGAGACGAGCAAAGGCAATCAGGCAGCCAGACACACACTCCCTCCCCCTCCCCACGTCCATATGCCTGGAAGTCATAATCCAGATTTGCTCCGTGCTCCGTGCTCTTCATTTTTAATATAAATTAAAACCTCTTTTGCTGCTGAATTTAATCAGCCTTAAAGTCCGGAGCTGGAGGCCTCCTGTATCTCCTGCAGAATGTAAAAATCCAGAAGTATCACTTCTCTCTGTTGGTACGGGCAGGCTGTTCTGCCTGGATTTTCATTTGTAGCTAAGCTTCGATGCTGGCCAATGGAGGCTTCGGCATTTGCATCCCAAGTAATCACGGGCCTGTAATTCCCAGACTTCTGATGGCTGATGAATGCTTGTTTTCAGAATGACAGTGTGAGGCACGCTTCATCCCCCCCCCAATTTTATTTGTAGGGTTTGTACGAGAAAGGGTAGTCCATTCTCAGAGGAGTCACACATCTTGCATCTCTGCGTGAGTCACTGTTTGGTTAAGTGCGCGGACTCTAATCTCGGAGAACCAGGTTTGATTTCCCACTCCTCCACTTGCAACTAAAGGATGACCTTGGGCAAGCCATAGTTTTTGTCAGAACTGTTCTCTCTTAAGGACAGTTCCGGAAAGAGCTCTCTCAGCCCCACCTACCTCACAGGCAATGTTCCCTCTAAGCTGTGGAGTCTTGCGAGCAAAGATTCAATCTTGTGAGCTACTGGCATTAAAGTTGTGAGCAGGTGATTTGGCCGCTGCATAAATTAGTTTGTTCTGGAACCATCCTTCATGAGCTGAGATACAAATGTGTGAGCCGGAGGCTTAAAAACTGTGAGCTAGCTCACACTAACTCAGCTTAGAGAGAACACTGCTCACAGGGTGTCCGTTGTGGGGAGGGCTGTCAGGTTCCCCAGTCGATTCACTCTCCACACACACTTTTGGCAGTGTAACGCTTTATTAGAGATATGACGCTGTGGGTTCCAAAGCCTTTGTTAGGACTGAAGAAAAGTGCGGGGAAATACAAGATATAGGTAAAACCTATAAATCCCATACACACACGTCACACCTAGTCCCTGATGTTTCTGTGGCAACATGGACAGGCAGAGGTCATTTTGGGGGGGATCGCGGGGGATCGCAGTTCCCCCGGGTGAGGTGCAGGGGGGCGGGGCACATGACGAAGCCCCGCCCCCTGCTTCCGGCCGTCCCGCTTCCAGCCCTCATTCAGCCAGGAGGAGGCAGGAGAAGAGGGAGCGTAAGTTGCTTCCTCCCCGCCTCTCCCCACCCCTGCCTGCCTGGGGCCAGGGAGGGCCTTGGCGGGGCTTCCTCACACTCCCGCCGGCCTTGCAGATCCACCGCCGGGCCCCTGATGTCAGGGGGTGTGGCATATGTTAATGAGTTATGCTAATGAGTTCCCCTAGCTCTTTTTTTACGAAATGACCCCTGATGCGCATCATTGCATACTGCCATAGGGAGCCCTCAGTATGAAGATGTGATTCATCGATCCCCCGTTTAAGCGAATCGGAAACAAATGGCAAAAAAAAAAGAACGACTCACCCGCGATTGCGTCTGATCACACAGCGGTGGTCTGTGCCCGCAGCTCCCCCAGAGTGTGTGATCGCACAACTGCAGGTCAATTTCCTCCGGAGGAAATAGCCCCGCTTCCCCCACACACACTTTATCTCGCTCATGTGACCGCCACCCAGGTTGGCCCTGTTAGTGCTCGGGTGGGAGACCGCCAAGGAAGCCCAGGGTCACAAACAATGCTCCCTCTAAGCTGTGGAGTCTCGCGAGCAAAAATTCTACTTCGTGAGCTACTGGCATTAAAGTTGTGAGCGAGCGATTTGGCTCCCGCATCAATTGCTCTGGAGCCATCCCTCCTGAGCTAAGACAAAAACGAGTGAGCTAGAGGCAAAAGAACTGTGAGCTAGCTCACACCAACTCAGCTTAGAGGGAAAAGTGGTTGCGAATGCGGGGGAAGGCAATAGCAAACCACCTTCGAGGGTCACTTGCCTTGAAAGCAAAGGAGACCACGGAATCCCTGGGTGAAGGCAAACAAGGAGAAGATAGACACACACACGGCAGAGATGCAAGCCAAAAAGCTCCTTAAGGGGAAAGAGGTTGCAGATCGCCACATTGGCTCAAAGATAGACACACACACGCAGAGATGCAAGAGAAAGGGCTCCTTAAGGGGAAAGAGGTTGCAGATCGCCACATTGGCTCAAAGATAGACACACACACGCAGAGATGCAAGCCAAAGGGCTCCTTAAGGGGAAAGAGGTTGCAGATCGCCACATTGGCTCAAAGATAGACACACACACGCAGAGATGCAAGAGAAAGGGCTCCTTAAGGGGAAAGAGGTTGCAGATCGCCACATTGGCTCAAAGATAGACACACACACGCAGAGATGCAAGCCAAAGGGCTCCTTAAGGGGAAAGAGGTTGCAGATCGCCACATTGGCTCAAAGATAGACACACACACGCAGAGATGCAAGAGAAAGGGCTCCTTAAGGGGAAAGAGGTTGCAGATCGCCACATTGGCTCAAAGATAGACACACACACGCAGAGATGCAAGCCAAAGGGCTCCTTAAGGGGAAAGAGGTTGCAGATCGCCACATTGGCTCAAAGATAGACACACACACGCAGAGATGCAAGAGAAAGGGCTCCTTAAGGGGAAAGAGGTTGCAGATCGCCACATTGGCTCAAAGATAGACACACACACGCAGAGATGCAAGCCAAAGGGCTCCTTAAGGGGAAAGAGGTTGCAGATCGCCACATTGGCTCAAAGATAGACACACACACGCAGAGATGCAAGAGAAAGGGCTCCTTAAGGGGAAAGAGGTTGCAGATCGCCACATTGGCTCAAAGATAGACACACACACGCAGAGATGCAAGCCAAAGGGCTCCTTAAGGGGAAAGAGGTTGCAGATTGCCACATTGGCTCAAAGATAGACACACACACGCAGAGATGCAAGACAAAGGGCTCCTTAAGGGGAAAGAGGTTGCAGATCGCCACATTGGCTCAAAGATAGACACACACACGCAGAGATGCAAGAGAAAGGGCTCCTTAAGGGGAAAGAGGTTGCAGATTGCCACATTGGCTCAAAGAAGCAAAAGCTATGTAATAACTTTGAATAAAACCAACCAAAACAACACCAAAAAGTGTGCAAGCTTGAGTTTCTGACAGAGCTCTTCATCAGGGTAAATGTTCCAAAGGGGAGGGAAGGTGAGGGGGAGAGGGGAAAGTTGCTTCTTTGTCCCACAAGGCCAAGGGGGCAGCCTGACACCAGCACCATTTTAAATCTTTGTTCCTGCTGGCTTTTCACACAAGAAGAAGCCATAAGATTATGCCTGAGAGTCTATGGTTGCCAACTCCAGTTTGGGAAATCCCTGCAGATTTGGGGGCGGTGCCCAGGGAGAGCAGATTTTTTTGGGGGGGGGCAAGCTCAGCAGATATGTGACGTCCTGGAGTCCACCCTCCAAAGCTGCCATTCCCTCCAGAGGAACTGATCTCTGCAGTCTAGAGATCAATTGTAATTCTGAGAGAACTCCAGGCCCCGTCTGCAGTATAAAAAAGGAGAGGTACAGCCCTGACCTGGATAGCCCAGGCAAGCCCGATCTCAACCCTGGCAAGTACTTGGATGGGAGATGTCCAAAGAATACCAGGGTCGGGAGGCAGAGGCAGGCTATCAAACCACTTCTCTAAGTGTCCTCCATGCCCCAGTAGGAGTCGCCAGAAGTCACCATGACTTCCAGATCCAGCCACACCCACCTTTTGCTTGTTATTGTTTACCTTGTTTGTGGTCAAAAACCCAGGGCCTTTTTTTGTAGCAGGAACTCCTTTGCATGTTAGGCCACACACCCCTAATGTAGCCAATCCCAATGAGTTTCTGCTGTTGGGTGTGGCCTATTATGCTAATGCGTTCCTGCTGGGCGTGGCCAACTTGGGAGCCAGCCGGAACTCCGTTCCTGTGCGTTCTTGCCCCAAAATAGCCCTGCTGGTGAGTGATAAATATTATGGCCAGATAACTGGCAGCCCAGCTGCACAGCCCAGCTTAGGGGGATTCCTAACTCCTGATCTGAAGAATGTCCCTACTTTAGGGGCCTGGAGATTTCCCAGTGGGGGCTGGAGATTTCCCAGAATTATAAATGTTCTCCAGAAGACAGAGCTCAGTTGTCCTGAAAACTGGCTGCTTTGGAAGGTGGAATTATGCCCCCCTGAGGTCCTTCCTCTCTCCAAACACTGCCCTCTCCCAGGCCCCATCCCCAAATCTCCAGTTCTGAAGAGCAAAATTTCTATTTTCTCACATTCTGCCCACTTTGGCCTCCTCCCTAACCTGCCCACTAGATAGAGGAACAGTCGGGAGTAGGTTTTGGATTAATATATGAACGCCATCTGGAGACCATTAAATTCGGATTAACTGTTGATTTTAATATGTAATTTTATGTTTTGTCTTAACCTGTTGTTAATCGCCCAGAGCCTTGTGTACTCGGGGACTGGGCGATCCAGAAATGAATGAATTAAATAAATAAATAAATACATTAAATGCTGTTGTTCCCTTGGTTCTCTGACTTTCTTCTTCGTGCAAAGGAGGCAGCCAGGCGATTGATGCACCATCCTCACTGGCTGAACAGCAGTGGGTACCCATTATATTCGTACATGTTTGCATGACTCTGAAGGGGCCACGGTGGCTCAGAGGTTAAGACGCGGAGCTGCAGACTGGAGGGTCTGTAGTTCGGCAGTTCGAGACCCGAGTGTCACGTGACGGAGTGAGCTCCCGTCTCTGGCCCCAGCTCCTGACAACCTAGCAGTTCAAAAGCAAGGAATTGCAAGTAGATAAATAGGTACCACTTCAGTGGGAAGGTAACAGCATTCCGTGCGCCTTGGCATCTAGTCATGCCGGCCACATGACCATGGGAATGTCTCTGGACAGCGCTGGCTCATCGGCTTTGAAACGGAGATGAGCACCGTCCCCTAGAGTCAGATTCAACTGACTTTACACGATTCTGTCTTATATGTGTACTAGAAATAAGGCCCGTTGTGGAAATAAATACAACGAGATCTAGAAAGAGGCTCTGGGAGAGTGCTCTGGCTTTGGGCAAACAGTGTCAGTCTGCTTTTAAAACATGAACCTGGGACCTGCACACCACCAGAATACAGCAGATTCCATATGCAACTGACATTCCAACTGCCTTGCGGGGGGGGGGGGGTTTGAGGGGTGGAATGGAGTGAAGTCCAATCAGCTTCCATATGCAAAAGACCAGGTTGTCTCAGCAGTTGTGGTGTAGGCGGGACCCGGGCTTTGCCTTCTGATTGGTGGCGATATATGCTGAGGAGCAGTGCCATCAGCCATACACTAAGGGAGTGCATTTTAGAATTAGAACTTTGGCACCCACTATTCAATTATATATAAAAAAGGAGAGAAGAGATATGAAGCTGCCTTTTACTGAATCAGCCCCTCAGTCCATCAAAGTCATTATTGTCTACAGTAGACAGTCTACTCTGATTTCATGGCCCTGTTCCACTTTGCAAGGGAGACACCGAGCCAGCAGCGCAAAATGCTGATTTCTGCCAGCTCAGAGTTCATCAGCTCTGACGGGGTGGGGAGAAGGGAGAGGCAGGGAGGTCTCTTGCCATCTCTGGCTGTTGCTATCGAGACCGTAGCCAATTTCACGTGTCTGGTGGCTGAGCAGAGGCCAACGGCACAGTCCCCACAGCTGCTTCCATGCTGAGACTTTGCAAAGTTGAAGGAGGCTCCAGAAGTAGGTGTTTCTCCAGCCTCACCATCCAGCGGCACATTTCCATGAAAGAAGGCGCTGCCGGTTTGCAGCACCCTGACCCTGACTCATCAGATCTTGGAAGCTCAGCGGGGTAGACACTGGTTAGCATTTGGATGGGTGACCACCAAGGAAGTCCAAGGTTGCCATCAATGTTCCCTCTGAGCTGTGGAGTCCTGTGAGCAAAGATTCCACTTTGTGAGCTACTGGCATTAAAGTTCTGAGCAAGTGATTTAGCTACTGCATCAATTACTTTGCTCTGGAGCCCTCCTTCCTGAGCTA